>NC_060283.1:14556474-14657168 GCF_021613505.1 Equus quagga | reverse complement strand
GCTTGGCAAGCCATGCTGTGGTAGGCGTCCCACATATAAAGTAGAGGAAGATGGGCACAGATGTTAGCTCAGGGTCAGGCTTCCTCAGCAAAAAGAGGAGGATTGGCAGCAGATGTTAGCTCAGGGCTAATCTTCCTCAAAAAAAAAAAAAAAAATCTTTTGAAATCCCTAAAATGACATGGAAGAGGAGCTTTGCTTATCATTGCTTTTAGAGGGTGGGCATAAATTTGTGACATTGGTTTTGATTTCATAATGAATAAATAGAAAGAAAGGAGTAGAGCTGCCTTTGGGATTGATTACAGAAGATAAAATTTCTTTCCCAAGAACTCAGACTATTTCGTGGCGTTTAGACTTCTCTATCTCAGGAAAAATAAGTTTTCCTCTTTATGCAGAGGCTTGCTTGCCTGATTCTGGTCGTGTCTTTGGATATCTGAACTGCATGGAGGTAGGAGAGAGGTCAAAGTCACCCGTCTAGAGTTTTCATATATTAGCCCATTAAAGCTAAACTCTGAAAAGTACAGTCATGTGTCGCTTAACGACAGGGGAAGCGTTCTGAGAAATGCATCGTTAGGCGATTCCATCATTGTGTGAACATCATAGAGTGTACTTCCACAAGCCTTGATGGTATAGCCTACTACGCACCTAGGCGATGTGGTACCATTGTGGTATATGCGGTCCGTGGCGTACTGAGTCGTCATTATGTGACGCATGGCTATAATAGAAAGTGAAGGGGTTATAACTTCTCCGGGGTCTCACAGCTAGTTTTTGGCAGAGCCAGGACTTAAATCCTTGTCTTTTGGCCCCCTAGTCTAGAATTTTATTTCGTTTTTCCTTTTGAGAATGTGGAGAATTCTTGTAGTTTACAGGGCTACTTAATGGGAGAGGGGAGCATGTGGAGACATGTGGTTTATTCAGAAGTCCTACCAACACCTCCAAAATTCTAGTCCCTTGTGTTAGCTCTTGTAGTAGTATTTGTATTAGTAACAATGTTAATAGCTTTTTCTGTGTCAAGACATTTTTCTAAGCACTTTATGTGGATCGTCTCACACAACCACTCTATTTTATTTCTCCCATTTTACAGAAAAGGAACCTGAGGTTTAGAGAGATTAAGTGGTATTTTACCCAAAGTCATATAACTAGGAAGCAGTGGAGCTGGAATTTGAACCTAGTCAGTCTGATTCGAAAGCCTATATTCTTTTTTTTTTAAAGATTGGTACCTGAGCTAACAACTGTTGCCAGTCTTCTTTTTTTCCCCCCCTGCTTTTTCTCCCCAAATCCCCCCAGTACATAGTTGTATATTTTAGTTGTGGGTCCTTCTAATTGTGGCATGTGGCACGCCACCTCAACATGGCCTGAGCGATGCCATGTCCATGCCCAGGATCCAAACCAGCGAAACCCTGGGCCGCCAAAGTGGAGTGCATGAACTTAACCACTCAGCCACGGGGCTGACCCCCAAAGCCTATATTATATTCTTAACCTTTAAGAATCGTAATTCCAAATTATATTTCTACAGCCATTTTACAGTAGAACAAATCATTCCAGAGACTCTGCTATTGGTAAGTTAATTTTTTTTGCCCAGCTCCTAGCTGATTGGCATTTTCCAACTGTTTGATCCTTTTGGGTATTTGATTCAATTTAACTTCCTTTGGTTTCGAATTCTTTTACCATTGGCATTGCTTAAATCTGGGAGCCTGGCTATAGACTCGGGTCTATAGGACCTATGGCTTGTTAAGAGTAAAACCAGTTATTCTCAGAAAAATCTAGTCTTAGGGGAATAGTAGGGTTCACTTTATGCGTACCCCTCTCCCCCACCCCACCCCTGCTTTGGGAATTCCTTGGTGGTCTTTTTTTTAGTGAGAGCAAGTGTGATGCATTTGAAAATATTAAGTTGCAAGCTTGGAAAGGTGTTGGTCTGGACTCATAAGACTTTCTTGACTGTAATTGCCAAAGTCAGTTAATGGTTAATGGCAGATTCTGGTTTACAGTATAATTTTTTATGATATGCATGGCATGTAGAAGCAGCTTTTTTCAAGTCTCTTAAGTTGTGAGGCAGTGTACTATAGCTTGCCTAACAGCTTCATTCTCTTTCCCCACTTATGTTTTCTTTTTCCTTCCATTTATTTCCATTCTCCCACTTATATCTTTTATGTAGACATTATGGATAACCCTTTAACCTAAAGAAAAATAGGAATCTTTTCTTTTCCCTTTTTCCGGTGATGTTTGGGAAGAAAACTCTCAAGGGATGTAGAGGAGAGGGCTGGGCCATCCATCTTATACTGGGCTTGTGTTTTTGGACTTGATAGCATGTGGTAGAAAGAGAACCCAGGCTTTGGAATGGCATAGATACAGGTTTAAATTCAAAATTTGCTGTTTTTTTCTTTCCGTTTTTTTTTGCTGAGGAAGGCTGGTCCTGAGCTAACATCCATGCCTGTCTTCCTCTACTTTATATGTGGGATGCCTGCTTGACAAGCGGTGCGTAGGTCTGCACCCGGGATCTGAACTGGTGAACCCCAGGCCGCCAAAGCGGAACGTGCGAACTTAACCACTGCACCACTGGGCCAGCCCTCAAAATTTGCTATTGACTGAGACCTTGGGAAATTTTCTCACCTAGAGCCTGTTTTCTCATTTGCGATAAATTTCCTTAGGGTTGTTGTAAGGATTGCCAGGATAATAAATGTAAAACATTCAGTAATTGTTAGTTCTTTTCACCTTCCCTATTTTCCTCTGTAAAAAACTGTTAAAGACTTCAGTTAAGGAATCAAGAACTTATTATAGCAAATGTGTAATGCTGTGATAACTGCAAGGCAGAAGCACTCCATGTCCCAGAAACACTGGTCTAGGTGGGACCTCTAGTAAATAGAGTCAGAGTAGGGAAACCAGCTCGTCCACTCCTTAGAACCCAGGTATGCTCTTGATTCAGTTATTTTCATCTACTGGTTCACAAAATAGTTTTGGGCTGAGGCATTAGCATTAAGTAATGTAATTGGAAGACAGAAACTAACCTTTGAAACAACTTAATACCTCACATTTGTATAACACGTATTATGTCACCTGATCCTCACAGCAATTCTGAGTTACACTGGGCTGGTGGTATTGTCATCCTACAGATGAGAACATGGCAGTGACTTAGTGCCATTGTTGGCTAGCGGTGGAGCCAGGACTGGGACCTGTCTTCTGAGTCCTATTCTATCCTACACAGCCTGTGCTTCTGTCCTCTTTCAGGCAGAAAAATCTCCCCATGCTTTTAGACCCAGGAATCTGATCTTCTCTTCCTACTTAACTGTGTTGTCCTCTTCTCCAAATTAGAGCCAGGTGGTCAGCTTTTAAGGCCGTGGTTGTAGGAGAAGATACTGCTTCCTGACCTAGAGCCCTGGGTAGTTTCCATACTACCCTTCCTAACTTCCGTTATTGAATTAGTTGTGGGGGCAAAAAGTGGCCATTTATGGCAGAATGACAATTTATCTGTGCAACAGGGAGTGTTGTCCCTGTATGCGCCATAATAGTGGTAGTTTGGGCTTTTATTAGCCAAGAAGATTACAGGGTGGAGGCTGCCACAGTGGTAACTGCAGTTTGGGCCCTGTTGAAACCCAGAACTGGAAGAATCTCTCTTGAGCTCAGAGTCCTCTTGGTGTGGAAGGTTCATAGGTCATTGTATATAGCGGATAAGGGCAAGTGCTTAAAATGAAGCAATGGAAATGAAAAGGGAACAACTTTTTTTTTATAAGGGTACTTATTAAAGACCTTCGAGTGGCCGTTTAGAATGTAGGGTGGGGATATGAGAAAGCGACAGTGGGGCTTTGGACTGAAGGAAGAACAGGAGTTGATAAGTGATTGTGGGAGCCCAGAGCCAGGGTAGGAAGAATTTAGAGAGGGGATCCACTGGAAGGAGTCTTAGTGATGGAAAATTAATTAAGGAGTTTATTGGGCGCCTGTTTATCGGTTACTCTGGGTACTCTTGCTTGCTGAATGCTGCATATACTCTAAGGCAGACAGGCCCGAGCATTTGTGCTTGGTGGGGCTCTGAGGAGCGTGGGAAAGAGAACTGAAGCAAAAGGCTCAGCCTAGGCTAGTCCCCACATGTCTTCCCCACCACGACTATTGCATTGCTTTCTCAATGTCTTTGTGGGCATGCTGGGACTGGGCTTTGAGGTTTCTGCCTTAGGGGTATAAAGGAGGGGGAAGGGCATTCCAAAAGCAGTTTTCTTTTTCCAATTTGGTTGCTGGGAAGAGGGGGTATAAGTAAATTTTTATCCATACTATAACCTGCTCCTGGTTCTGTACAGAAATACAAATACAGGAACTCTGACATTACAGTAGAATCTAGATTTTAATGAAAACTGCATCCGGGGTCCAGGTATCTGAATACAGAGCAAAGTCCAAAAGGGCATTTGTCACATTAAGCAATTCCAAGTCATATTTTAAATTACTCCCTTCCATTCCCAGATTGTCTTTCTCCCAATACTTGCCCTTGCTCCTCTTATTTTTTAATGTGTTGGGTATATTTTATTTTCCTCTCATTCCCGTTTTTCCTCCAAATATTTCTGCAGCTCTCTCCTTCCTGCTTCCTCCTTGCTGTGGTGGCTGGAATGCTTCTCCCATGATTTTTTGAATCTAGACTGGGCCGTTCTGTGTTAAACCAATCAGTTACGACCTTCTCTTAACAGGTGTGTATGGAAATATGTTTATTAAGAATAAAAAATAATTTACTTGTGTTTTTTCTTGAGGGGTTGGTGAGAGGGTGGGGAGTAGGGGAGAAGGTTTGTTGTAAAACCAGCCTTTCAACATGGTATATTTTGGACTGGCCAAAAAGCCTCCCATAGCCAACTTGTAATGGGGTTTCTCTCTTAAGTCCAACAGTATAACTACAGCGCCCCTCCATTGACTAGCCAACTTGCAATTTTTATAATAGGGTATGGGTAACTCTTCATTTCTATATAACTAACATATAAATAGTACACATGAAACCTCTGGATACTTGGATATTTACCCTGAGTTGGAATAAGGAAAGAGGTAAAAATATGGTCTGTTTAGAGCTTTCAGCAGGATAGCAGAGATGGACGAAGTTCCTACCACTGACTGTTTGGAGGTTAGCACATGAACCACTTCGAGGGACAATTTCATAGTTTGAGTCTAGTGCTCCTTTTCCTACTCAAAGAAGTGACGGCCACTGAAAATGGTGCCTTTTTACACATAGAATTTTTGGGGTTCTGTTGCTCTCTTATCTCCATTAGCCAAGGCACACGTTTTGCCCTCAATATTATAGTATAGTTTGGAAAAGTAGAAAGGCCCTTTCATAAGTGTATTAAATATGAGTACCTTAGTTTTGTTTCCTGCCTTTGCTTGTGGGAAGTTTTTTGCTACTTCCATTTCTTGTTGGCATTTTAACTTACCATATTAATTTAGTATATTTTGCTGCCATTAGACCAATTTCAGTGTTCAGATCTGGGAGAGGTTAAGTAAGATCTGCACTGCCCCCTTATTTCTAGAAGGGGCTTTTGCCCCTAAGGACAGTGAGTGCTTGTATGTACTGTGGAGTCTCAACTTTCATTGAGTTGAGGCCAGCAAATTTTTTTAGGGAAAAATGATCTAATTTTAATCTCATGTCATGACTATAGCCCTTAGTCACATTCTCCCTCCCAGACTAACAGTGTGGGGACTTGGATCTAGTTGTACCTTTCCTTTCGATAGTTATTTCTGGTGGGGTGTTAATAAGGGTGGTGGGCAAAGATCCTGCTTGAGCAGACACTGGTGATGGGCTCCCAGGCTTGGTGGTGGCTTGCTTTCTGCACTGCAGTGAAACCACAAGAGGGCATCTTTGGCTCTGGGATTAATAATTCATCTGTCTTCTCTGACCTGTGACCTTTTCTCTCCTTTCTCTTACCTTCTCCCGGTAGTGTGAAGTGAGGGGGCCTTCTCCCTCCTTCCTCCTCCCTCTGTGATCCACCTTACTTTTTACCCTGCCCTGCGGCGGCTCCGCCCCTTACCTTCATGGACGACTCAGAGGTGGAGTCGACCGCCAGCATCTTGGCCTCTGTGAAGGAACAAGAGGCCCAGTTTGAGAAGCTGACCCGGGCGCTGGAGGAGGAACGGCGCCACGTCTCGGCGCAACTGGAACGCGTCCGGGTCTCACCACAAGATGCCAACCCACTCATGGCCAACGGCACCCTCACCCGCCGGCATCAGGTAACCCCTCTCTCCATCAGACCTGCAGGTAGGACTTTGGCATGGTCATAGAGAGGCTATGATTCTTCTTGGGATATGACTCTTCTCGTGGTGGTTGGCTGTCCAGTGCCCACGCTTCGTGATGAATCTTTCTAGGGGTGATAAATACAGATTAAGAGAGAGGGAATATTGCTGCCGTGCTGAGTTGGGTGGTTTTATCTGTAGAAGCATCCATCTGACTCTGTTTTGCTGGAGCGGGGTTTCTGTGTGGGAAGGCACTTCTAGTAATGGTAGCTCATATAGTTTAGAGCTGTATTCAAGTTACTTCTGTTTTCTCTGATTTTTTTCCCCCCTTGGTTTCAAAAATTCAGGAAAGTACATGCCTGCTTAGTGGTTGGGGAAATTGGTCATCTTGTCCTCTCAGCTCCAGTTCAGTCTCCCTCAGGGAACAGCCTGTGCTCAGAAGGTGTAGCACTGTCCATAAATGGTGTATCCCTGCTCCATGTTGTCCTAGTGTGCTCTTTTTGTTGGCTGTGTAAATCACGTCTTGGAGGAAGGGGTCATTGTTAATTCTGTTGGTTAGAGTTGGAGAGGGAGCATCATGCTGCTATTTAACCCAAATAACCACAGGAGCCAGTGGTCTCTGGGTTGGCTGACTCTGTGATGTGACTTGGGAGAGTTGGTGTTAGAAATGAGAAGTATCTTGTGTTTCCTATGGTTTCTCTAGTCTGACTTTGCTGTGATGTAATCTGTCTGAGGTTTTTGTCTGTGTGTGTCTGTATGTGTGTGTGTCTAGTAGGCATTATTGCCTGATAGATTGCATCTTAAGAAATCTCTGGTGGGAACTAAGAAGAGTGCTCATGCTCCAATACTCCTTTTCATTGATTACTTATTTATTTTTTAAGACAGAGAAGGTCTCATGCTGAGATGCGTGTTGAATGAGAGGATTGAATTCCAGTTGGGGAATGATCAGGAATTTGGAGGCAGTGATCGTAGGTTTGCAATGTTCCTAGGATTTTTATGGTAACCAGAATAGAGGGTTAGGGATGAGAGGCATATATTGAAAGAGGAGAGCAGGACTGCTCAGGCTTGGAGGTAGTGGGGAATTCCAGGATTTAGTACATGGTTTCTCTCTCTCTCTTTTATTTTTAACTTCTGCTCAGCATGAAACCACACCCTTCCTTCTTCCTGAAAGTAATGTTTAACTTCCTCTCCCTGCAGCATTACATTCCCTATGTAATGGGAGTAGGGTGGGGGAAGAGTCTCCCAAGGTGACTGGGTCTCACTGTATTCTATTGGAAGAGGAGCAGTCAAATGGATTTTTGTGTAGTAGTATAGTGTCCTCAGATTATTTTCTGCTATTTAAGACAGAACAATTTAAGGATGACATTTTCATGTGTGTTCTATGGCTCTAATAATTGGTGATGAAGATGTTGAGACATCTATTTGCCTGAGGGGAGTTGGGGTACTTGTTTTCTTTCTACTTGGAAAGAGAGACTCATCTGTTGCTTCTTTCTTTAAAAAGCTGCCTGGTATGGGAGTTTCCAATGGTGGTAGAGCATGAAGATGCATGGAACAATAAAGAACGCTTTTGGAAACTCCCCAACCTAGCCTTTCCAACTTTTCTTGTATTCTTATGGCTTTCCAAAAAGATTGTGTGATGGGGAACTTATCTGAGTCTCCGCTATTCACTCAGCAAATAGTTTTTGAGTGCCTTTTATGTGCCAGGCACTGTTCAAGGCACTAAGAATACATCATTGGACAAAACTGACCAAAAATGAAACAAAGCAAAAAACCCCTCTGCCCTCATGGAGCTTGCATTCTTATGTTCCAGAGACCCGCTCTGCCAGAGTTCCAGGCCTGATTCCAATTTAGGGGAAAGTGCTAAGACTAAGGAGTGATGTGGTTCTTTTATGAGTACTGACAGAAGGACTCCAGGCCACAAATATCTTCTTGAAAGCCCTTTTCCTGTTTGGAAAAAAAGATCATTTGTGTTTGGTAGGGCAAAGGAAGGCCACAAAATGAATTGTCTTCTTGTGGGCTGTGTTTCAGAACGGCCGGTTTGTGGGCGATGCTGACCTTGAGCGACAGAAATTTTCAGATCTGAAACTCAACGGACCCCAGGTAATTCCTCTGACTCAAGGTTAGGGTTGCTTCATTCATATCTTCTTAACTTCCCCAGCCTGTAAGAGCATATTGTTGTCTTGTGCCTGGCATGTTGTAAGCGCCTGTTAACTAGTTTCTTTCATTTAGGAAAATGAAAAAGTGGAACTTCAATGTACAGTTTTATTTTGGAATGAATTTTAATGACCATTGATACAGTTTTTGATCCCTCAACTGCTGCATCCCTTTTCTAGATTGAGTGTGCTTCTACTTTGCAGAAAACCCTACCTAAAATCTGGCTGGTCTTGAGCCTTAGCCAGTATCTGAAGAGTAACAAGGAGCTAGTCAGAAGATGGCTCTTAGTGGGATTTTCTGGTTCATCTTAAAAGTTCTTGGGGCCAGCCTGGTAGCGCAGCAGTTAAGTTCCCACGTTCCACTTCTCGGCAGCCTGGGGTTCGCCGGTTTGGATCCGGGTGTGGACGTGGCATCGCTTGGCATACCATGCTGTGGTAGGCGTCCCACATATAAAGTAGAGGAAGATGGGCACGGATGTTAGCTCAGGGCTAGGCTTCCTCAGCAAAAAGAGGAGGACTGGCAGTAGTTATTCAAGGGTAATCTTCCTCAAAAAAAATTTAAAAAGTTCTTTATTGGGTGAACTTCTTCTTTGGAGGATTACTCAGATGTACATGTAGCTGCCGTTAACACAGTTCATCTTCGCATAGATGACAAAGAACTGTGAAGTTAAATCTGCAGTTTGTCTCTTGGGTGTTGGGGTGGCTCTAGTTAACTTAGTTCATATTTGTTAAGTGACCAGAACTGGGAAATTATATCTTCTCCCCTTTTGTTCAAGTTTAAAAGATGGGGACAACCATGCCTCTCAAAATCCTGGGACCCATAGAAGATGCATGAGAAGTCTCTGTCTTCAGGGAGGCAGTGCTTCTTTTTGGTAGGGATTGTTAATATATATGGCTCTGTAGTAGCTCCTTCCTTTTACTCTTTTCCATATAGGATCACAGTCACTTACTGTATAGCACCATCCCCAGGATGCAGGAGCCAGGGCAGATTGTGGAGACCTACACGGAGGAGGACCCTGAAGGAGCCATGTCTGTTGTCTCTGTGGAGACCTCAGATGATGGAACCACTCGACGCACAGAGACCACTGTAAGCTAAGGCTTGTATAAGGTCTGGGATGACAGAGGAGGTCTTCTATGGTCTGTTAGGGGAAGGATTAAGAACTTAGGGTGGATGAAGGGCCACTGATCCGTAGTGAAGGCATAAAGAAAGGGATCTCTGGTCAGAGAAGACAGAAGAGATGTGGGAAAATCTAATGGAACGGAGAAGAGAGGAGGTATATCCAGGTCTATAGTAGCTTTCCTATAAGATGGAGAGAAGGGTAGATAGTAGATCGTAAGGCATTTCCAGTTAAAGTGAGCTAGAGGTAGGGGTTTGTTTCTTTTCTTAGAATGGGCTAGAATTTAAGCTTATATTGTTCACTTCATTAATTTTTATTTTTTCTTTCCTTTCATGAAGGTTAAGAAAGTAGTGAAGACTGTGACAACACGGACAGTACAGCCAGTCCCTATGGGACCAGATGGGCTGCCTGTGGATGCCTCATCCGTTTCTAACAACTATATCCAGACTCTGGGTCGTGACTTCCGCAAGAATGGCAATGGGGGACCTGGTCCCTATGTAGGGCAAGCAGGCACTGCTACCCTTCCCAGGAACTTCCATTACCCTCCTGATGGATATAGCCGCCACTATGAAGATGGTTATCCAAGTAGCAGTGACAACTATGGCAGTCTGTCCCGGGTGACCCGCATTGAGGAGCGGTATAGGCCCAGCATGGAAGGTTACCGGGCACCTAGTAGACAGGATGTCTACGGGCCCCAACCCCAGGTTCGGGTCGGTGGGAGCAGTGTGGATCTGCATCGCTTTCATCCAGAGCCTTATGGGCTAGAGGATGATCAGCGCAGTGTAGCCTATGATGACCTGGATTACGGCATGATGTCTGATTATGGCACTGCCCGTCGAACTGGGACACCATCTGACCCTCGCCGTCGCCTCAGGTAGGCAAGGAAAGGGGAAAGATAGGGTCTTTCCAAGACAGTGAAAAGGGGTAGCTCTTCCTTCTCCTCCTAAGTGCTTTCTGGGGTCAGAGACACTTGTGGCCCCCTCTCTTCTGCCTTTTTTTTGTGTGTGAAAGGCCACCCTCTTCTTTTTTCTGATTTTACTAAGTATCAACTTGCTTTTTTGTGTCTTTTTCATTATAAAAATCATATATTCTAATTATATAAAATGACTTGTGATGGTTACTGGTCTGTGTCCTGAAGAGTGGCCTTTGCTGCTATGCTAAGAGTTTCTGCTATTTCTGCCTAAGATCTGACCCCCTTTTGGTGATAGGGAGCACCATAAAGGAGCCTGGTGCCTGGGGCTATGGCATACTCACTTGTTCCTGTGAATTTTGTCAGCTTCTGGTTTGGTATTAAGAAGAGAGTTGAGGGTTTTAGGCTTTCAGGGCGAGAACAGATAGTTTAGGATATATGTAAGAAGCCTCTCTGTGGTGGTTTTAATCTCAAATTAAAAACAAACCTTGGGGCCGGCCCGTGGCTGAGGGATTAAGTTTGCATGCAGTGGTCCAGATTTTGCTGGTTTCTGTCCTGGGTGTGGACATGGCACTGCTCATCAGGCCATGCTAAGGCGGCGTCCCATATAGCACAACCAGAGGCATTTACAACTAGAATATACAACCATGTACCAGGGGGCTTTGAAGAGAAGAAGAAGAAGAAGAAAAAAAAAGATTCGCACAGATGTTAGCACAGGTGCCAATCTTTAAAAAAATAACAACAAAACAAAACCTTGATCTCACAAAAGCCCTGACACTTTGTGCTTAGGTTCTTACATTTGATTATAAAGTGAAATGGGGGTGGCATCCTTAGAGGCTGGTACATTAGTGACACTCTGAATGGTCACTAAGTAGCTGCCTATTTTGACTTTACTACTCATCCCTGGAGATTCTTTGGTGATGTGAAAAAGGGAGTGATTGATTGGACTGGTAGATGGTTTGCCTTGAGAGAATGCTGTAGAATGGGGTTTGGCAAATCTTTTCTGTAAAAGATGAGGTAGAACTATTTTAGGCTTTGCAGGCCATATATCATTTTTGTTGTATGTTGTTGCTCTTCTTTTTACAACCTTTTAAAAATATAAAAACCATTCTTAGTTCTGTGGTTGTATAAAAACAGGTTTGGCCTATGGGCTACCAACCCCACTTTAGAATGAATAAGAGACAGTGTTTTCCAGGCAAAGAGAAATACTAAGAAATAAGGGAGAAGATTTATGGATCTCTTGATGGTAAGGATATCCTAGCAGCTGTTGCTAAATTTCTGTATGGGGTCGTGACCTTCTAAAGCCAGTGTCTTGGTGCTCATTTTCCTCATATTAGGTAGCTTTGGTTAACAGTGAACTTGGCTGGGCCAGGGGTAGAGGCCTCATTATCTAAGCCTGAGTCACTCACCTTTCAGGTATCTTTTGGACAGCTAATCCACTTCCCATGTGACTCACCTTTTATTCCTAGGGGGCACCAGACCTTAGCTGGTGCAACTTGGAACAGTGGTAGATAAGAGCTATCACTGAAGGAGTCTGCCCAGGGTGTTGGCTCCTTCTGCTTGTTGACAAGTCTGCCTTTTCTGACTCCCTCATTAGTAGAGTGATTGGACGTAAGTGGGTGCGGGTGGCCAGGTCATTCTCTGCTGTCCTTAGCTGTGGCAGTTGACATAAAGAGACGGTTTGGGGCTTGGTTCTTGGGTTTGTTCCAGGTAGCGCTGGACTTGGAAACCTGCTTGACTAGCAAGAACATTTGCTGCTTCCTGTTCTGGGCCTAGGAGAGTAATGCAAGGTCAGACAAAACAGCAAGGCAGAGTAATTAGTGGAAAAAGCACTGAACCAAAAGACCTTGGTTCTAGTTGTGCCTTTGCCACAAGCTATGTAGCCTCAAGCAAGTCATTTAATCTTTCTGGGCACAGCTTTGTTATTTGTAAAACAAAGGAAAGAATGTCATGATCCACAGCTTGTAAAAGAAGAAAATAGATCTTGAGTGACCAAATCTTGGTTATGATAATTGTTTTTGTAATGCTTATATTAAAATAATAATAACAGTAAAGCATGCTCTCTGCAAAACCAGAAAAAGCCAGAAAAGCACACCATCCATTGATAAAGAGCTGCTAGCATTTTGGTGCATTTCCTTTGAGTTCTTTTTCCTATGCGAGGAAACATACTCTGACTTTATTTTTCCCCTGCAAAAAGAGTCTTACTAACATGCTGTTTAGTAGCCTACTTTTAAAACTTAGCTATATAATCTTTTCATTTTGTTTCAATGCTATTAAAAAATGTTGATTTTTACTAAATGCTTTGTTCATCTGAATCACTGTTGAGTGGTTGATGTTGACAGCTATGAGGCAGGCCCTCTGCTCAGGCTAACCTTGAGGGTTTGGTGGCAGTGGGAATGGTTTTGTGGAACAAACAATGGGCTTATTTGGAGTTTCACACAATAGATTCTCCTCTCTCCTGTGGGAGCCATAGAGTGAGATGAGCTCACAGATAATGGGTCTCTTCCTTCCTGGTGGCTATGAATAAATAATAGTGTGACAGACTCACCCTCTAGTGGTTGTTCATAGTACTGAAATGGGAAAAATGATCTCTGTTACTCTCTTTACCTTCAGTTGCCTTGTGCTTTGTCTCTGTTCCTTTTCTTAGTGGCTGGGAATCTTAAATATGATTGTGGTTAGTAGTCTCTATTTTGACAGAATCGGAGGTATTGTCTTTAGAAATCAGAGGCTAGAAATCATGTCTCAAACACATTTGTTGAGTAGCAGAGATGATCTTGGGATGAACTGTGAAAATTAATATTCAGGCTTATACCTCATCAGTACCAAAGCCAGGCCCTCATATGACATAGCAAGAAGTCCTGTACTGTTTTTACTATATCACCTCCTCTTTTATAATTTCCAAAATAGGGTAAGGAGAGGCTTAAATATAAAGTGTGTTTAAGGGTCTTATCCCACCAGCTGTTTCCTGTGTGTAAATGCCTGATTTCCTGTTTAGCTAAGGGCTTGTGGGAACTGCTCTCAGATGTTGTTTGCTGACTTCTGTGGCATAGAGTCCGTTGCTTTGGTTAACTCTGCTGTCTGAGGGTTTATTTCAATCTCTACCCAGAGAAATTAATAGCTGTTGGGTATCATTCAAATGCTAAGCAGTCAAGATTTGGTTCTTTTTTTGTGATTAATATTTCTGAATGCTCATTACTCTCCAAGCTACTAAGCTTCGCAGGAAAAAGGTGGTTTTAATCTAATTGCAGATGCCTTTAAAATTATTACCCTATCTCATTAAGAAAAGTTGATCAGTATATCATTTATGCAAAGGAGAGATAAGATCTAGTTTCCTAGGGCTGAGGTTACTCCTCCCTTGAACATGAGGGGTAATGGGAGCTCTCCATGAAACCAGACTTGACAGCTTGATGTATTCCTCTTTCCTCTTGGTTCTTCCAACACTGCAGGAGCTATGAAGACATGATTGGTGAGGAGGTGCCATCAGACCAGTACTATTGGGCTCCTTTAGCCCAGCATGAACGGGGAAGTTTAGCAAGCTTGGATAGCCTGCGCAAGGGAGGGCCCCCACCCCCAAATTGGAGACAGCCAGAGCTGCCAGAGGTAATAGCCATGCTAGGATTCCGCTTGGATGCTGTCAAGTCCAATGCAGCTGCATACCTGCAACACTTGTGCTACCGCAATGACAAGGTGAAGACCGATGTTCGAAAGCTAAAAGGCATCCCAGTACTGGTGGGATTGTTAGACCACCCAAAAAAGGAAGTGCACCTTGGAGCCTGTGGAGCTCTCAAGAATATCTCTTTTGGACGTGACCAGGATAACAAGATCGCCATAAAAAACTGTGATGGTGTTCCTGCCCTTGTGCGATTACTCCGAAAGGCTCGTGATATGGATCTCACTGAAGTCATTACTGGTGAGTTCTAGGCCCAAGGGAAACTGCTAAGTTAGGTTCACTGTTACCCCTAGAGATGCTGAGAGCTAGAAGGATTTCCAGTCCTTTTACTTTTGGTGAAAAGTTGTGAACTGGTGGCCTTTAGGTCAAATTCATCTCACAGATTTGTTTGGATCACTTGTGGTTTTCAAAGTTTTAAAGAATTGGTTGCCAATGTTTAAAATCCAGAAGATTCCACTTAAAATTCCAGATTCTTAGCTTCTGTTAAAAAGCGGCAAGAACATGTAACAGTGGATCTGTTTTGCTACCTGGCGGTAGTTGGTCTAAGCTGATTCAGGCCTGTGCTATCACACAATACCACACAAGTTTGCAATAATCCCCAGTACATTCTATCTCTGACCAACTGCCGCTATATAGGAAATTGTCTCCCAAACATTGAAGCTGAGTGTCACTTGTCATTTGTCCATGTTCTTGTAATTTCTTTTAAATATCTGCTTTTCCTGACTCACCTGGCTGGCATGTATAGACTTTTGAGCTTGTGGTCCTTGCTTTAGAAGAGTGGTTTTTCAGGTTGTGGTTTGTGATTAATTAGTGTGTCTTGAGCACAATTTTGTGCATCACAACCAGAATTACAAGAGAAAGAAAGAAAGATAAAGAAATAGCATAGACCGTTGATTCTCACTTGGGGGCAATCTTGCCCCCCAGAGGACACCTGCAATGTTGGAAGACATTTTTGGTTGTCGTAACTTGGGAGCGGGGGAAGGGAGTGCTACTGACATCTAACGAGTAAAGGTCAGAGATACTGCTAAACATCTAACGTAGGACCGGACAGCTCACCACAACAAAGAATTTTCTGACCTAAAATGTTAGTGGTGCTGAGGTTGGGAAACTGGTGTAGATAGCCCAGAGAACGTTGCTTATAGTAAGTATTGTTTTATAAAACTGTTTCATGATAGATATATTTGTATTGAGCCATAATGTAAAATATATTTCTTATAAAAATTTGAATATCATTACAAGATATTTGGTCACTGAGGAATACAGAATTGATGGAATAGGGGATTTTCTTTGGCATTCTTCAAATATATTGTCTTGGGTGCTGGAGAACTGTCTGACGAGTTGTCTCTGCCAGGAACCCTGTGGAATCTTTCATCCCATGACTCAATCAAAATGGAGATTGTGGACCATGCACTGCATGCCTTGACAGATGAAGTGATCATTCCGCATTCTGGTTGGGAACGGGAACCTAATGAAGATTGTAAGCCACGTCATATTGAGTGGGAATCGGTGCTCACCAATACAGCTGGCTGCCTTAGGTAACATAAGGGCTTTCAGAGTATGAAGATTGAACTTTTGAACTTAGATTTCTTTTTTAAAAAAGGTTTAAATTCTTTAGCCTGTCGTTCAGCCTCCATTCTTACCTATATTGTACACTACGAGTCCAACCTATCTTCCTACCTTCGCTACTCCTTATGTACCACATACACCTGCTATGTCGGTTTGCTTGCTGTTTCTCACACATCCTCCTTACTGCTGTGCCTGTTTTTTGTTCATTGAATTTGGTAAACATTTGTTCAATACCTACCACATGCAAGGCACTTGTCTGGTCCTAGGCTTGTGTGTGTCTATGACCTTGCCCTCAATGATCTGTATTTCAAGTCAGGCTGTGATAGATGCAACAAGAGTACAGAGTCCTAGAAGGCTAGGAGATGGGGTGAGGAAGATCTGTTCTTCCTTTAGTCTGCAATGCCTTTCTTTCCTTATTTATCTTTTCAGGCTAAACTCAAGTGCCTATGTTTCATGAAACTTTTCCTGATTTCTTCTTCTTTTATCCTACAGATGCTGCAGTATATTCTTTCTCTCTTTGCAATATACTCCCCATTTTTTCATTTGTACTTCTGTATAAGAAGTATCTATTCTATCTTAAATTATCATTGTTGGTATACTTTATTTACACCTGCCTCCCACCCCCGGCCTGGTTATAAATGCCCTGAAGGCAGGGACTGTCTTACTCAAGTTTCTCTCGACTGCAGTGCCTTGCTTATAGCATGTATTCACTATTTGTGTAGTGAATAGAAAAGGTATTGAGGAGGCTTTTAGATCTCAAGGATATTAAGGGAGGATTTCTGGATTTGAGTCATCTTGAAGCCTCTTCTTTTCTCCTTAGGAATGTCAGCTCAGAGAGGAGTGAAGCTCGCCGGAAACTTCGGGAATGTGATGGTTTAGTGGATGCCCTCATTTTCATTGTTCAGGCTGAGATTGGGCAGAAGGATTCAGACAGCAAGGTAAGTTAATGGCTGAATGAATTCCATTCACAGCAATCATGAGGTACCTCTAGTGCAGACTGAACATCTGATCATCTCAGTCTTTCAGGTGACATTAGATACCTATACTAGCCCCTCCTTCCTAGAGCAGGTGTTCACCTCAGAAGAAAACTGTTTTCTTTAGAATTTCTTTCACCTATATAATATATTTTAAAGCTGTTTAACTGTACTTCCAAGGCTGTACATTTTTTGAAATAGGAAAAAGTCAGAATGACTCGAAGTTTTGTGCCACACACCAAAAGGTGGCAGAAACCCTCCATTAGCCTCAGGCTACAAGGATTTTGCGAAGCTTGGGGCACTTAAGAGGCCTTGTGAGAGATGATGGATTGGGCTGTGCTTTTGAGGATCAGTATTTTAGTACCTGAATCGTGGAAACCTGTACTTGCTAGGAAATCACTATGGGCATTCTCTTCTCTCATTAAGCCTTTTGTCTTGTGTTCCCAAGCTTGTGGAGAACTGTGTTTGCCTCCTTCGGAACTTGTCGTATCAAGTTCACCGGGAGATCCCACAGGCAGAGCGTTACCAAGAGGCCCCTCCCAATGTTGCCAACAATGCAGGGCCACATGCTGCCAGTTGCTTTGGGGCCAAGAAGGGCAAAGGTGAGTCTTGGTTCCTTGTTCCTTGCTCTTTAACGTAGGATGGGGAGAGGCAGGAATGCTTCTAGCTTTAGGTCTACAGTGCTTACCGAGCAATACAGGAATCTGAATAGTCTAGGATGTCTTTTTGCTCTGCTGCTGCTTCCCCTGCGCCGTGTGCTTCATTTGAGGCAATGATGATGGTGGTGGTGGTGGTGGTAGTGGTATCAATGATTGGGGCAGGGAAGGACGAGAACTCAACTAATCTGGGGCCTTCTCCCCCATTCCTCCTTTGTGTTTCCTGTGTTTTTCTTTTCCTCTCTGCTTTTCTGCTTATTTCTCATGATCCTGTTGACATCTTTCTCCTGCATTTTTCTTCCTTCATTTCTCCTCTGCTTTCCACCTTGGGTGACGCACTGGAAGATGAGTGGTTCTCCAGAGGTGAGTGAAATCTTTTAAGGCGCTTATCTACTTCTAATTTGCATGTTTGGGTTTTAGCTTCCCTAGTGTTTCCTTGCCTAACCCTTCCCTCTGGATGCATGTAGGAAAATTAAGTTGAGGAAGACCATTGAAACAAGGTTAGCTCTTTTGAGCTAATGGCTCATGGCATGCTATTTCTGGGCAGTCCCACTTATCAGAACTCAGGACAATAGCAACAACAGTGGTTATCCTTATCTTACCTATCTGCTGCCTGTTTTCTGTCCTTGTTTCTGCACAGCCCTTTGCTAGGACAGGCTGAGGGCCCTGATTTTTTTCCCCCCTCTTGTTGCATCTCTGATCCAGAGATTTTGACTGAAGAATAAGAAATACACCCGCTGGACTCCTTCTTTTCTTAAAGTTTTTACCCTTCTCTCCTTTTTTTAATTTCTAAAGGGAAAAAACCAGCAGAAGATCCAGCAAATGATACAGTGGATTTTCCTAAAAGAACTAGTCCCGCTCGAGGTAAGTTATTTTTTTCTTCTCAGTCTTCAAGGGTCTCATAAACGTAGTCCACAGAGATGTATTTGGTAGCCTAGCAGGAGGCTATGCAGTGTGTTCACTGTTCTCTCTTCTCCGACTTAATGGATCTGAAGTGATAGTGAAAGTATTGGGAAGCTCTATGGTATGATAGCTCTAACTTAAAAGAACTGCTGCTTATGGCATCTATTCAGATTACTTGATGATAGGATAAGGTCCTGATGGTAGTTTAGACCAGAAACTTAGTTATCCTAAGTAGCTGCTACAGTTCCTGGGACTTAAAAGTTACCTATTATAAGAAGCCTCTTTATCACAGTTTGGATCTTTATATTTATCAATAGAGTGAGTCCAAAATTCACAGCTCTCTATGGATATAAAAATTTTAGATATTGTTAAATCTATGATAGGCCCTTTTGCTGAGTCATAGTAAAAGTGGGCAGAATGACTGAGTTAACAGTTAGAAATTATTTGCTTGAGATGAGGAATCTTAAACCTGAGTGCTATCAGTGAGGAAATGAATCCCCTGAGTGCCAGCAAGGCCAAAGTAAACTGGGAGAGAAGAGGCAAGGGGGAAGCAGAGAGAGGAGTTGCATATGATGAGTTGATATCTGTTGGCTCTTACCGTGGATTAGTTATTCTTAAGAAAGCATGGAGTCAAGCCTCCGAGTTTGCTGCTGGGTGAGTGGGAGAGTTTAGGGAACCTAATGCTGTAGGAGCATAAATCCATCATTCCAGGGTACTAAGGCTGGACTTCAACCAGCCGGAGCCTGGTTTGTAGGTACTGAGTAGCATCCTCCCCTTTTTTGTGCAGGCTATGAGCTTTTATTTCAACCAGAGGTGGTTCGGATATACATCTCACTCCTCAAAGAGAGCAAGACTCCTGCCATTCTAGAAGCCTCAGCTGGAGCTATCCAGAACTTGTGTGCTGGGCGCTGGACAGTGAGTACCTTTTAGAAGATGGATTTGGAGGTGAGAGAACTTAGCTAACTAGTTTGCTGTCATTTGTAATCTGTTCCACCTCTTCCCATGTACTACTTCTAGTATGGTCGATACATCCGCTCTGCTCTGCGTCAAGAGAAGGCTCTTTCTGCCATCGCTGACCTCCTTACTAATGAACATGAGCGGGTAGTAAAAGCTGCATCTGGAGCACTGAGAAATCTGGCCGTGGATGCTCGCAACAAAGAATTAATTGGTGAGGAGTTGGACATTAACCGTACCTCAGCATCTAGTGCAGTGCCTTTAATCTAGCAAGTGCTAAATAATTTACTTATTGAAGTGACAGAGAAGGAGGATCCTAGCCCTCCTTAAGAGGTTATAGTTTAATGGTTCTTGGAAAGACAAGAAATGATGACTCTTCAAAACTATAATAATAATAGTTATTATTTACTAAGCACTAACTTTGTTAGTAGGCATTGTTAAGCACTTCTGTATGTTCTCATTTAATCGTCACAGCTTTGCAAAGGTCCATTTTTTTTTTTTTTTTTTTACAGAATAAAGAAACTGAGGGTCAGGGAAGTTAAGTAATTTGCCTAGTTAATATAGCTCATAAATGGCAGAGCCCAGCTCTTTGTTTTTTTAAATTCATAATGACTATTATAATATTAAATATCCTGTTTTTATTAGAATATCTGAATGGACTATGTAGCATATTTGATATAAAGTAATTCACATTGTTTCAACATGGCTGAAGAAGGAGAGAATAAGTAAAGGAATAGGAAGGACAATAAATCCATGGCTATTCCAGGTCCTTTGTTCTTTTGATATGATAATTCTATAGGAGAAGAAAGTTGATTCATATGGACAGTACCTATACTTTATATGATCAATGCAATTAAGCATAGTGTTAGGCCCCTCCTAACCTGGCTCAGCTTATTCTCCCTGTACACATTCCTTCTGTCTTACCACTGTAGGTAAACATGCTATTCCCAACTTGGTAAAGAATCTGCCAGAAAGGCAACAGAGCTCTTCCCAGAATTTCTCTGAGGACACTGTGGTCTCTATTTTGAACACCATCAATGAAGTTATTGCTGACAACTTGGAGGCTGCCAAAAAGCTTCGAGAGACACAGGGTATTGAGAAGCTGGTGTTGATCAACAAGTCAGGGTGAGCTTAACATTTAAAATTACAGCTGGAAGAATTTGGGTATGAGAGGGGAGTTGCTAGGAAGGAACTTTCCCCTGTTGTTTTCTAAGGTTATTTTCCCTTATTTACGTGTAAAGTGTGAAGAGGTATTGCTCCATTTTCTGTCTTATGTGTTGATCCATGAATTGGTAACAGGCTCATCCATCAAACATTTTTTTGTCACTGTTTGGGACATAATACAGGTCTTGGTGAATACTTGATCTTATCCATTTTGGCATTTATATTCTCATGTTAGATTATATTAGAAAGTATAGGTTCTCAGCTTCTTCCCTGGTCTTACATCCAAATTCCATATGGTGTTACTTTCCTCAAAAGGAACCGCTCAGAAAAAGAGGTTCGAGCAGCAGCACTTGTGTTACAGACAATCTGGGGGTATAAGGAACTGCGAAAGCCTCTGGAAAAAGAAGGATGGAAGAAATCAGACTTTCAGGTAGAATAACTCTTGGGACTGAGACTTTTACCATTTTTTTCCTTGGTCTAGGGTCATGCTTCTGTCTCTGGTTTCTTCTATTTCACTATCACACTAAGTCTGCTTTTGATCCAAGTCTCTGTTAGTAAAGAAATCATTTGGTTTCCCCCCCCTCACAAAAGAATGGTGCCTGCAGTTCATTTGCTGCTGAAATAGCTCTGGTTTTCCTCTGTGACACAGCATACTGTAAATGCTGGTGGTGATGGAGAGTGATGGCCTTTTTGACTTTTCCCCAACTCGGCCTTAGCCCTTTAAAGAAGTTGGCCATTTTCTGAGACTTCTGATAGTATGAGTGTTTGGTACCTTTGTAATCTCCTGTTCAGGAAGACAAATAGAAGCCATAATGTCCTGATTTGTTTCACTGTATAGGTATCTATTTACCCTTTTGGTGAGAGTTGTATTTGGGAATGGGACCTAAAGGTCTGTGCCCATGAGGGATAAGATATGGGTGAATTCAGTACTCTGATGGTGTTGCATTTTGTTTGCCTCCAGGTGAATCTAAACAATGCTTCTCGAAGCCAGAGCAGTCACTCATATGATGATAGCACGCTCCCTCTCATTGACCGGAACCAGAAATCAGGTACAGTATCCAGGGGGCATATCCTTCTGCTTTTATTCCACATCTGCTATTCTTTAGTGGGCTTACTATCTAAGAAATAGGATATATATTTACTTCTGAATGAGCTAGTCTTTTGGCTGAGGGGGAATAATACTTCCCTCAGGATTGTAACACAGAAGCTGCTAGTCGTGAACATTAGATAGTAAAACAAAACAGGCAGTTACCCTGGGTGTTGTACCCTGTCTTTGCTTCTGGGCTTAAAATGACTGGAAAGTGAACCCTAGTCTCTCTATTTGAGATATATATAGCATTGTATAAATTTAAGGTGTACAATATAATGGTTTGATACATAAAACGAAAATATATATAGCGAAATGATTAATTTTTTCCTTTTAAATCGCCAGTCATGTGAGCAAACACATTTTCCCTAAAAGATGAATCATATATTTTGTTTTGTAAAATGTTTTCTTTTTCACTTAAGTGTGTATTGTAACCCCTGTTATCTTAATGACACTTGGTTTTGCCTCAGGGTTCTTGAAATGTGGTCTGAGGGTCCTCATGTCTGTTGACATTTGTGCTGATGGTGCAAAAACAGTGGTTGGTGCTTATGGCTGGACATAAACCAGGTCAATGACGCCAAACCAAACGGTCATTGTAGTTTTTCTTACCATGTACTTGCAGTTAAAAAAAGAGCCAGTTTCACTTAAGAATATACTTGATGGAACTGTAAAAATTATTTTTTTCTTTCTACCCTTGAGTACACATCTTTCTAATACTCTGTGCTGATGAAACAGGAAGTACTGATCAAGCAGTCTGCTGCATACCAAAGCACGGTGGTTGTCTTGAGGAAAAGCACTTGGGCTATTGAGTTACTAGTTGGACTAGCCACTTTTTTGATGGAACACCATTTTTACTTGAAAAAAATGACTGATGGACAAGCTATGGTTATTCAGACTGGGGTATTTGGCAGACATTTTCTTGAAAATCAGTGCTGTGAGCTTATCACTTTGACGAAAAATAACTGACAGTACTGAAGTTTTAAGTGAAAATTATAATTTTGTATCTGCCATTGTGAGCCTGGTAAATCTCACTACTTAAAGGACTTTTTAATGAAATCAGTGCTGATATTAAAGAATGCGTTTTTTTGATATTGTGTAATGAGATGTGTTAACATTTAGAAGACCTGCATAACTATAAACCAGTATTTTGCAAGTGACCAATGCGTGATGTTTCAGAATCATGCATAGGGAACTGATCTATTCAAAGTGCAAGACAGATCAATGGATTTTAATTTAACAGCGTATAAAGAGATTTTTAGTTTGGATTCAGATTCCATCTTGCTGCTACCCTTAAAGAAGCTTTACTTGTTGGATATTAGTGTACTATCAAAGAATATCTACAATTATCTGAGAAGACTATTAAAATTCTCCTCCCTTTTCCAACTTCTTATCTGTGTGAGGCTGGATTTTCTTCATACGCTTAACCAAAATAACATCACAACAGATTGAGTGCTGAAGCAGATATGAGAATCCAGCTATCTTCTATTGAGCCAAACTTTAAAGACATGTCCAAAAATGTAAAACAATGCCTTTTGTTCTTTGAAAAACATGTACTTTTTTAAAAAATGATTTTATTTTTCCTTTTTGTCCCCAAAGTCCCCTGGTACATTGTTGTGTATTTTTAGTTGTGGGTCCTTCTGGTTGTGGCATGTGGGATGCTGCCTCAGCATGGCTTGATGAGTTGTGCGATGTCCACACCCAGGATTCGAACCGGTGAAACCCTGGGCCGCCGAAGTGGAGCCCGCAAACTTACCCATTTGGCCATGGGGCCGGCCCCCCAAAAAACATTTGTATACTTTTAAATCACAAAAGTGACAGATTCTTATTGCCATGTAATGCAAGTTAAACAGAAATTTATGAAGTAAAATTCCACTCCCCAGAGTGAAGAATGTGGTATCTTAGACATTTAAAAAGTGTACAAATATAAACATATTCACAGTTTTGTTTTAGCAAATTGGATTATACTCAGTGTTTTTGCACGTTGCACTATTTTGACTTATGATGAACAGATTTCCATTTCTGCAGACATAGCTCTACTTTATTCTTTTAAGAGTTAATGTAAAATTCTACCGTATGAAAGTAACATAATTTATTTTATCCATTCTTTTAAAGAAGTTTAATGGTTTATAACATTGTGAAATTTCAGCTGTACGTTATTTGTCAGTCACAGTATAAATGTGCCCCTTTACTCATTATGCCCACCTTCCAACCCCTTTCCCCGTTGGTAACCACTGCTCTGCTCTTTTTGTCCATGAAGCAATGCCTTTTTTAAAATTAAAAGTGTTATTTATGTTAACATGGAATAAGTTTATTATTTTTAGTGAAATATTTAAAATTTCTTAGTACAGTAGATATTAATACCTATAACCCACACCAATGAAAGCTCTTTGGATCCTCATGATTTTTAAGACTGTAAAGGGACGTTGAGACCAAATGATTTGAAAATTACTCACTTAGAGTGAATGGTTTCTTATATTACAAGTTGTAGGAGAGAGATGTCTTTAAGATCCAGGAGAGCTTTGTCTACTACCTGGCACCTAGTGGGTATTCGGTAAAAATCTGATGGTAGGGAGGGAGGGAGGACAGACTAGAGAGCAATTTTTGTGATGAGTCTAGATTTTGAAGAGTTGGTTTTTTGACCTGGATAACTTTCTGACTCCATGTAGATAAGAAACCTGATCGGGAAGAAATTCAGATGAGCAATATGGGATCAAACACAAAATCATTAGGTAGGTGATTAATTCCTGCCTAAGGATATGGAGTACTATTTCACTGGGACAAGGAGAACTGTCCGGCTCTGCAGTTCTTTCTAGCACCTTCACCATTTACCATCCTGGAAGAGCATTGGCTGGACATTTCTGTTTGGAAGGATGTGAGGACATTTAGGAAAACTTGATCCATCTACTTTTTTCTTCATTCCCATATGCTCAAGGGTTTAAAAGAAAAATCTTCATATGCCTTCTCCATTACTACAGAATCAAGTGTGTGTCCCTAAACTGTTACTGCCAAAGTCTGATCCCAGGATTCCTCTCTCTCTTCTCTCCCTGTACTCTGTTTCAGCTCACTTGAAACAGGTGGGCTCATGTAATGCCATCTATTTCCCATTTGCTTTCTAAATTCTCTTCATCCCCAAAGGCTTAACTGAAGTCCTATCTCATTTGTTGGGTCCTTCCTAACTATTGCAGCATACCTCACTCTCTCCTCTTAATTCTAGTAATCTTTATAGATAGATCTCTTCAGTTTAACTATTATCATATGTCATACTCTGTGTATTTCATATATATTGCCTTCCTGATTAGATTCAAGTTCTTTTTAAATCAGGGACCACCAGACCTTAATGCCTTTCTGGAGCATTTGGCAAAGCTCAGTTCTCAGCAGCAGTGCCTAATTCACACTTATCTGCTTAATATATGTTGTACACTAATATATATGGTACACTAATGTACCTGGTACACTAGAGAGGAACATCATGTTTTCGTGTACTTTTTTCACTAGATAACAACTATTCCACACTGAATGAGAGAGGGGACCACAGCAGAACACTGGATCGATCCGGGGATCTAGGTGAAATGGAGCCATTGAAGGGAACACCCCTGATGGTAAATTCTCTTTATATACTGTTGTCTTTCTAAGGTTAGTTCTATTTTGAAGCCTGCATGTTTTGTGAAATGGGAAAAAAGTACCTAGTGAAAGACAGCATCCTTTTCTGGTAGGAGTCTTTGGGGAAAAAGTGAGTGTTTTGACTGATGTTGGGATTTCTTGAGCCATTATTCTGTGATGGTCAAGATGGGGGAAGGAAGGCTATAAACGTGTTACTTATACTAACGCCATCTGGTCTATTCTCACATCATTGTCTTCCTGTCCTTGCCTTTTCTCGAATGTCGTGTCATTCACTTACTACTATCTTGTTTTGTTTGAGTTTACAAGTTTTGGGATTTTCCCTGGATCTGGCACACACTCATGAGGTTCCTATTTCCTTACTCTCATACTAACAAATTGCATGTGTTCACAGCAGGACGAGGGGCAGGACTCTCTGGAGGAAGAGTTGGATGTGTTGGTTTTGGATGATGAGGGGGACCAAGTGTCTTACCCCCCCATGGTATGTCCTCCAGCCACCCCCGCAGATCATCCTTGAGGAAGGAGGCCTCTGTGTGCCAGCAGTTTGCCAATCATGCTGATCTGATCAGGCCAGAGACACTAGTCTCAGCCACATGGGGCTTGGGGGTGATGCTTCTGTGATTGTTACCTCTTAAGAGGCTGGGATGTGCTGCTGGTGATCTGATTCTCCGTTATGTGCTACTTTCCTCCCTCCAGATTTGCTCAGCTGTCTTTTGGCTCTCCTTATTCCCAACCCTATTAACATCTCTTTCTCTTTTTTCCCTACAGCAGAAGATTTAGCACCACTATCTCCGCTACATCTGGGCTTATAATATATGTACTTTTGTTTTTTGGTGGTGAAATGGACTGATGATTTTTCCCTTTCTTCGCTGGACTTTTGTGCCAACTGCCAGGCTGCCTCCTGCCCTTACAGCCCTAAGTGGCTGCCTTATTTCCGTCAACTCCTAACTTTTTCCAGTGAAGCTTAATTGTCCCTCTTCCCCTCTCCAGATCCCCTCCAATTGCTCCCAAGAAGCCTTGGCTCAGTTATACGCATATCTTGAGAAACTGCTGCAGATTAGCTCTTTTGCCAGCTCTCCTTGGAACTCTTGGCCTTGTGTGGAGGGAGGGGAGAGAGTGGGAATCTTCACTGGAAGCTGTGGGAAGACTTGGAAGTTACATACTGTATATGCAGTGTCCAGCAATCTGATAAACCGGTGATTCTTAATCAAGCTTTTTTTTTCCTGGTGGGGAAGGGATTTTTTAATTTTTTGGGAGAACGGGAAGTATAAGCTCTTCCCTTATTCCTAACGACTATTTTTGAAGCAAAGAAGGCTGGCAACATTGGCACATTCCATCTGGCAAGGGCCCTTGAGTAAGTGGAAGTCTCCTAGAACTGAGGTTAAGAAACCTTGCTCTCCTCATCTCCAGGGCAGGGACCATCAAGGACCTACAGACTCCATCTCTTCTCCAAGCCTCATGTCAACCCTGGGCTGCTACTATTGCCCCTTACTGAGGCTGCCCTTAACCCTCCTCTCCCATCCTGTGATAATGTCTGCTGACTTGGCCTGGCCATTTGCAAGAGGCTGTAGAAAGAGGAGAATGTGTCAAGGAAGACTTTCTGGGTGAGAAGGAACAGAAAGATGTCTTCTGGGGAGGAGAAAACCTTCTAGGAAGAGCTAATAGGAATGTACATGAATAAGTTAGTCTGAAACTGGCAGGAAGCTTCAAAGCTGGCTTCCCCATCCTTATTTCTCCTTTTTTTACCCTTAGAGCTCTTTCCTCCCCTGCCTTCTCCCTGGATTGGTTGGCCGACTAAAGGACTTGATGTACATACTCCTACCCCCTTTACCCTTTCAAAGGTGGGATTGCCCCTGGCTTTGCCTCTTCTTTGTGCCTTTGGCCTGGGGTGCATCTCCTCCTTCCCTTCCATGTGCCTTTCTTTGCCTCTGCAGTCTCATTTTTCATGGTTTTGCAAATTATATTTTGTTGCTTTCTTACCCACTATTGGCCCTGAATTGCAGAAAGAAGAGGAGAGGTGACCTAGAGAACCTCAGATTCTCCATTGGGAATTGGTATAGCCTCTAATTTCAGCCATAGCAAGCTTTTGCTCAACAGTATATGGTTGGGATTTTGCAAAAATCCTATTCTGATGAATCTCAAAATGAGGTTGGTGGGAGGAGTGAGGGGTGCCACTCTTACTCCTCAGTTGCCCGGAATTTACCATCATTTCTGAAGGGGTTGTAGGGAAGTCGTCTGTCCCCCCCACCCCATACCTCCTCCTTTCAGTTTAGTCTATATTAGCAGGTTGGGCTAGAGGAATCAGCTGCTGTGCTGGTTGATTTTTTTGTTTGTTTTTAACCCTTCTGTTTATTTCCCTTTTACTCCTCCCCTTAATCTAAAGCTCCGTTCAGTGCAACTGGAAATATTTATCCTTCTCCTCTCTCCTCCTTCCCTTATATATTGAGGCTATGGGGTAGGAGAAAAGTGCACAGCCACCAACCCCTTCCCCTTCCCTATGCATTGAAATCCCTTATTCACCCTTTTCCCCCTCCCGTTTCTTCCCACTCCTTTTCTGGCAAAAAGGAGCCTTTTCCTGTGACCCTAAGAGCATACTGCACAGGGGAATTGCCCCCATCTAGACCTGGCTCCACTCTTGGTTTCTCTTGTCCTCTTCTGCTCTTTTTCCTGGTGCTCTTTTTCTCGGTGGGGCGTGGGTGATAGAACAGCCATGGGCTTTGGGGGACCTTTAACTGTTTTTTTTTTTTTCTTTTTTGTTTATAAAAACACTAAACATTCAATTCCAGAGAACCAAAAATCCCACCTTCCCACCGAACACTACTAAGGGGCATGTCTTCTGCTCCACACTTTTTCTGTTTTTCTTTCTCTCTTGTTAATGCTTTTAAAAACAAATGAATTTTTTATATAAATAAAGTTTTTAAAGTGTGTATGTGGGGGGTCTGTGTCATTTCTTCACTTCAAGCTATATCTCTTCTCTCTTTTTCATCTTGGTTACTGCTTTATGTATCAGTGTCCTTTTTCTCTCCAGAGCAACCAAGAAGGGGGTTATACCAGGATGGGTTTTTTTGGAGCTCAATCCCAACTCTTATCAAGCAACATTGCTTTTAATTATATATGAAACATTTTTCCTCTGAAAAGTCTTAAAAATTAAATGTGGTCAAGTAGAGCACGGGAAGTTTATTGCTAACTTAGAGATAGGAAATGGAAGTATAAAGAATTAATGACTTCCTTAGTCACTGAGATTCTTTTGCAACATTTGACAAAACTAACATTGAATAAAGCCCATTGCACTACATGGCCCTCTTGAATGTAACATTTATGGCTAAAAGATTAGAATGTACCAACTTAATAAATATGAAAATGTAGAATTAAAAGCCTTATGTATGTAAGTACTGAACAATAGGCCATAATGTTGCTTCTCAGACTATCTGCAGTCCTTTAATAGAAGACAAGGGACAGGCCTATAGCTTCCTTTGTGTCCTACCAAATAGGGTAGCAAATACTTGTTGGATTACCAGGGATTCTCTTTACTGCAGAGGCCAAGGATTAAGACCTATGGAAAGAAACTTATTTTTCTGAGGCTCATATTTGCTGTTAAATAACTAAAAGACTCGAGAATTTATGTAAAATGCTTTTTGTATGCCCAATCTTTAGATTAAAAATATATAGCTGCTTCTGATGATGATGTCATGTCTCAATTTTGTTGAATTTAGGTCTTGAGTATGAAAACTTTCTTGTACTAGTGAGACCAGGAAACCTAAGCATTGTAGCTTGATTTGTGCCTGACAGTTGTAGTTTTAGAATAGAAGGCTGAAGCACAGAGCCAAAAAGCTATTAAGAGTTTGCTTTCCAAAGAGGTTTCGTAACCCCACTTGAGATGGTTTTTTAAATCTATGTAGATAAACCTGGCTAGTGGTGAACAGCCTTTATTTCTGTTATGTTCCTTATTATCCACTGGCATTGAGCTATATATAAACCTTACTCTTCTCCCCTCTCTGGATAGGTCCATTTGTTTTATCTCATTCAATAAATATTTACTGAGGATTTTTATATGCTAGGCATTGTTTTGGATGTTAGGTTTAGATTAGAGAAGAAAACAGATGGACCCTTTCTCATATAGATTGCAATCTGAGAATCCTATGTAGCTAAGATCTGTGATCTTTTAAAAACATTGCTCCTCTCTGCCCTTACCTAAAATAAGGTGTTAAACAGAATGATCTCTAAAGCCCCTATATCTTAAGTTTCTTGACACTGATTTAGTAATGCTTTTGAAGCCTCTTGGTATCTCTTACTTAACACCAACTTTAGGAATCCTGTGGATTTTGTCAAGACTTGCCCATGTACTTCTGATCCTTTAGAGCCTTTAGAGTTCTTTTTCTGGAAGTGATTATAGATTATGCTCAACCACTCTTCTGCCTCAATGAGGCATTTTTGTTAACATGTTTGTGAAATAGCTAGCTGTAATGAGTCTTGCTGTGACATACTTTCTGACGGCTCAAAGCTATGACCTCATTTGGCCACTTGTTGTTTCTTGCTGAATAATGCACATTGTTACAAACTGGAAGCCTCTCACCCAGGGAGAACTAAGGACCAGTCTTTCTAGCTAGTTATTTCTCATTTTGTCTACCTTTATATCTGAAGTTAGGATAATAAAGGTTCGCTAGGTATTTCCATAGTTAAGTTGTATACCAACTAGACCTAGCTTTATACATCTGAGCAAGTACATAAGAATTACCTGGGAAACTTGTTAAAAATGCAGAATCCCATGTTCCATTTCCAAAAAAAATGATTCAATAGATGGGACTCCCTTAATCTGAAATCTTAATAAGTCACCTAGGTTATTCTAATGCGTGTGGTACTTCTTGCAACTTGAGTTACTGATCTAGTGACTTACTTAAGGTTCTAGCCTCAAGCTGGAATCCAGGATGACTGGCTCCTACTCCATTGGCAGTAATACTAGTCTCATGGTGGGTGTGGTGATAACCACAGTAAGGGAGAATTCATAGAGGAAACAAAGTTTATCTCAAGGGATGAGTTGCTTACTGAATTTGAGGTAATAGTGATAGGCTGATGTGCAGCATGTGTGTAGATGGAACTTCTTATCTTGCACATCATGTCACGTAGGTGAAGCCCAGGCTGCTGAGAGGTGAAGTTAGCCCCTGATATGGGGCCCTCTAGGGCACAGAGAATCCCTTGGAGTTGCTGATTTTGACTGAAGTGTCACCTCTGGCTACAAAGGGTACTTCAACTGGAGAGCAAGTGGCCCCATTGGCCAAAGTCAAGACAGTGTGTCTGGAAACTTAAATCACTCCTAAGAGACAACTTACCTCAAGAAAGCACAAAAAAGTAAGAAAAGATGTTGTAAGAGCTAATTTCTTTTTCTTTTTTTTTTTTTTTTAAGATTTTATTTTTCCTTTTTCTCCACAAAGCCCCCTGGTACACAGTTGTGTGTTTTTAGTTGTGGGTCCTTCTAGTTGTGGCATGTGGAATGCCGCCTCAGCATGGCTTGATGAGTGGTGCCATGTCCACGCCCAGCGTCCGAACCGGCGAAACCCCAGGCTGCCGAAGTGGAGCGCGCAAACTTAACCACTCAGCCACGGGGCTGGTCTCATCTGATTTCTTTTTCATATAACCTTATGACCTTTTGGCTTTTTCTGTTGTCTGACTCTGCCACTTAAAGCATTAATTCTTCAGCTGATCCACCTAGAATTTAGGGGCATACATGGAGAGAAAGCTGGAGGAAGTGAGGTAGGGAAAGCACCATTGAAAACAATCATTTTGGTCTGTCTGCATCATTATATTCTGACTTACGTTTTTCTCCTTTTAAGTAGCATGACATGACCAGGGCCAGCTATCCACAAGTGGATTGAGTCAAGAGCTTCACACCTGTTACTGTAATTGTAGGAGCCATAAGCATTATTGTAAGCACATAGCAACTAGCTTTTTTGGTTTATTTTTAGCTGAGGAAAAAGTGCTACCCTTCTCTCCATATACCTCTCTATCTTTATTGTTGAAAAAGACAGGTTCTTCCACTTTTACTGGGGATACAGAAGGGAGTACTGTCTTGCTGTCTTTCCCCCGATATCTGTGTGCTAGTGGACAAATAGTTTGAATGCCATAAGGCATTCCTCATGGTGCCTGAGGAAAAGAAAAAGAAAAAGGGTATCAGTGGTGACATTGTGCCAGGCACATATTCTGCACTTGTCTTCACCTTAATTCTTTTTTCCTTCAGCTTTAAGGCAAAGTTAGTGTGGGTCTTTTGCAGACTTGGGACTCTGGGCCTTTTTACAACTCACTCTGTTGTCAGAATCCAGAGTGGAGGAAGTGTAGTGTGTATGGTTGGAACTAATTCAAGCTTCTGTTTTTGGCACTGCAGTGGATTAGATACTCTGAAAAGTCCTTTCAGCAGAAACGAGTAAGATGCAGGGTAACATGTATTTATAAAAAAAATACCCGCAAACACATTGCTGAACAAGTACAGAAGTACGGAATCCACAGATAATAAAAATGAAGTGAAAACTGGAATCCTAGGAAGTAAACAACTGCCAAAGCTAGCTTTTACTCGGGGTAAAAACTCAGCAGACTTCAAGCATCTGCTTTAGTGACTGCACAGGGTATGGGAAACAGGAAATGAGGAGTCTAGCAGGTGACTCCAAGTAAAGTCGGGATACCCTCAGTGTAAAGATGAAATTATAGAAGGGGGCAGCAAAGAGCTTATTTGTGTTAACCTTGGTGCTAGGTGGAAGGAAAAATATATACAGTATCTTCCCTGAGACTTCATAACCACAAGATGGACCTCTGGAATTTTCAGTCCAAATTTATGCTACCTGTGTGGTCCAAAAAAATCTTAACTGGAGAATTTAAAGTGGTGCTCAGTTGGTCATTCCTCCAGATGATTTCCAGAAGCAAATGCAGTCCCTCGAAGGCCTCAAAACAACTCCCACAGACATGATCCCAAGGCAAATGAGCAGCCCTGCTCAAAAATTGTAAGATGCACAAAGAAGGCACCACGAGTGAAAAGGGGACAAAAAGACACAGAAGCTGATGCTGAAAATGCTTCAGATGTTTGTCTTGTCACACAGACTGTGATGAAATATTTTGATTAATGAACTAAAACAAGTTTGAAAATGAGATGGCAAAAAACGACAGGCAGATTTGGAAAAAAAAATTAGAAATTAAAAAATACAAATTTGAAATAAAAACTAGGATTAAATACATTGGAGAAATTGAAGGGGTACTAGTGAGTTGGAAGATAGTTGTCAAGAAATTATCCAGAATGTAGTCCAAAGAACAAGAAAGAGAAGGAGAAGAATGGAAAATAACAAGTTGAAATATGGACAATAGAGGACAAGTAAAATGAGAAGATCTAATGTATATTATCGGGAGCTCCAGGAGGAGATAATAGGAAGAGGCAATATTGGAAGAGATAGTGGCTGATAAGTTTTCGAATTTGGTGAAAGGCACCAAACCTCAGATTTAGGAATCCCAATGAGTTCCAAGCAAGATAAAAAGCAACTCCTATCTAGAGAAGTCAAGGCAAAATGCAGAAAACCTAAGATCTTGAGCAGCTAGAAAGAAAATACTACCTATAGAAAACAGCCCAGGTGGGTGACTTCTCAACATTGACAAGGAAAGCCAGAAAACGAATTCTTACCCTTCATCCTGTTAAGAACAGAAGAATTATAGAAGTTGGCACTTAGTGAAACTTTTTTTTAAGTATGCTTTTTGTTGAGGAAGATTGGCCCTGAGCTAACATCTGTTGCCCATTTTTTTTGTTTTTCGTTTTTCTCCCCGAAGCCCTGTATATAGTTGTATATCCGAGTTGAAGGTCATTTTAGTTCTATGTGAGATGCCGCCACAGCATGGCTTGATGGGTGGTGTGTAGGTCTGCACCTAGGATCTGAACTGGCAAACCCTGGGCCGCCGAAGTGGAGCATGTGAACTAAACCACTTGGCCACAGGGCAGCCCCAGTGAAACTTTTTTAAGAAAGAGGGCTAACTACAAACATTTTCAGACAAAAGCAGAGTTTGACTCTCAGAAAAGGTAATTCTACAGGATGCCCTTGAGGCAGAAGAAAGATGATCTCAAATGGCAAGTCAGATGCGAGAAGGAATACTGAACAAAGATATTGGTAAATAAGGTTGGTAAAAGTAAGCATTAGCTCTTGAAGCAGTGTGTGATTTGTGGGAGGGAAATATGGACTAGAATTAAAATATTGGCCAACGATAGCATGTAAGTTGGGATGATTAGAACATTAACTTTCATGTTCCTATATTCAGGAGGAGAGTAAACATATTAAGACTTTATGAAACTAAATGTATGTATTAGTTAGAATAACCACTAAAGAAAAGACAGAGCATAAAACTTCCAAACAAGTAGAGAGAGAAGGCAAGAGGATGGTGAAGGGAGTTAGAACTGGTGCTACCTCTGATAGGACAAGCTGAGCTCCCAGGGCACCACTTATAGGAGACGGTGCAAAGCCTATCTCTATCGCAGGACTGGGGTGTAGTATGTGGCAAATGAAGTAGATGTGTGCAAAAGAACCAGAGAGTGAAGTGTGAGGAGGGGAAAAGAGAACAGATCCAAGACAATTGCCATTAAAGCAAAGTTTAAATAATTGTTTGCTGGCTAGTATGTGAGTTGTTCAGCCTGACTTCAAGACAGAAGGTCAGGACAGAATCCAAGAATTTATCTTGCTGGCTAAATTGCCGACTCCTTGAGTACAAAGTCTTATTTGTCTTAGTGGCCTCACCATGTCCTACCAGGTCTTGACTCAGAGTAGGGCTGGGCTAAGGCTTGAGGCTGCCCTTTGACATAAGGGAGATGGACCTTTTTTTTTTTAGGGACTGCTGGCTTTAGAGTAGAAGTCAAGGCGGGAGCACTGGGCTGTTAAAGCTCATCTCTGGGTCATGGATCATTTCTGGGGCTCTAGGAAGGGCTTTCTCAGGGACATTGATTCCAATTTTGGATTGTTGGTGATACAGCTCCATGACACACATTTGCAATAGACATTTCTTTCTCTTTTATGATCCTCTTAAGCCATGTGCACTTGTGCCGCAAGGCATGGATTATGTGTGGGACCAAGATGTGCTGTCTAATGTCTTATTCAAGTGCCTATTGCTTTAATCCATTATTTCTTTTCTCTTTGTTGGGGTTAGTGTCTCTGAAATCTAGCTCATAGATGTTTGAGATGATTCAGAATGATAACATAGGTATATGATACAGAATGATTTTATATATATATAAATAATATATATTACTCAGCCCTAAACTCAGGCTCTGGAACTTGACTGCCCGAGTTCAAGTCCTTATTCTGCTACTCAGCCATGAAACCTTGGGCAAATTTCTTAAGCTTCTAGTGCCTTTCATCATATGTAACATGGGAATAATAATACCTATACGTAGGGTCATTGTGAAGATTAAATGAGATAATGAATACATTTGCACTTAGAACAGTTTCTGGCACATAGAATATTATTATATCAGTCACCAGGTCCTTCTATATATATGTGTATATAATTTATGTTTAGCTATATGATTACTCTGCTCAGTTATTGTATCCAACTATTTCAGGGATGATTTCAAGGGCAACCCAAAATAACAAAACCGAGTGGTGTACAGGTCCAGCCCCTGGGTTAGGAAAGGGTGGCACTAGTCACTCAGTGAGTACTTATGCCTCTTTGGTCAGGCCCTGTTCTAGGTGCTTAAATGTTAGGAGCTTTAGGAATGAACCTTGCAGGAATTAATGTTAAAGCCTTAGAGACTACTTGTGGCAGGTCCAGGAGGATGAGTCCCTTAAGGCTGGTAGTGCCTGTGACAGCATGTAGACTTCTCTGACCTAGGATGAGAAAAGACTTCCCAGCAAGATACCAAGGTTTTTCTGTATGTCTGAAACCTTGAGAGATAAAGAAGAACTCTTCATGCAGAGCCCATGGGAGTTAGGAAGGGGTTTAACTGAATGAAAGAATGAATAAAAAACTACATATATTTACTAAGTACCTTGTGATATGCTAGGCCCTATACTGGTGATAGAAATGAAGTGAACACAGGCCCTTGTCCTCTAGGAACTTGGAGCAAACTACTTTACCCTGAGGGCAAAGAGTTTTAAGCAGCAAGGAGACCAGATCACTAGCTATAGAGAATAGTATGGAGGGGAGAACCAAGATGACCAGTTACAAGAAACTGGAAGATTCTAGGCAAGACATGATGGTGGCTTAGACCAGGCCGTAGTGTAGAGACAAAAGTTTATCAATTTCCAGTCTATTCAGTAATGGTAATAGCTAATACTTAGTGCTTTCTATGTATAAGACTTTAAGTACTTGGAATATATTGACATTTAATCTTTAACCCTATAAGGAGGGGAATTACATGAACATATATAATAATAGCACATATTTTGGGGCCAACTTTGTGTTAAAGGCTTCACATGCATTGTTCCTGTTTAATATTTACAACAACTATGATTAGATCCATCTTATAGATGAAGAAATGAAATCTTAGAGCAGTTAAGTAACTTGCCTTAGCTTACACTCAGTGGCAAAGGTCAGACTTCAACTGTATTTGTTTGGTTTTTGTGGGATTTTTTTTGGTATTTTTTAAATTAAATTGAGGTATAATTGACATATAACATATTAGCTTCAGGTGTACAAAATGTTTTGTGTACATTGTGAAATCACAGTAAGTCTAGTTGACATCTGTCACCATGCATAGCTGCATAGTTTTTTTTCTTGTGATGGGAACTTTTAAGCTCTCTCTTAGCAACTTTCAAAAATACAATACAGTATTATTAACTATCACCCTATAGGTCAATTTATAGGTCATACTTCAAGCTATGGGACTATCTGAGCTGGCCAAGGAATGTTAGTGTGAGAAAAGCAGAGGGTTTAGATTTGAACACTAGTGGTATATCATATTTAAGAAGGGAAAGGAGATCCTGAAAAAGAGGACTGAAAGAAGGACTAGAGTGTGTTTCCTAGAATGCTGGTGATGTCAGAGAACTGTCTGGCTTAGGAGCAGTTTTTTGTTTTTTAAAGAAGCCTGCATGGGGGCCAGCCCTGGTGGCCTAGTGGTTAAGTTCAGTGTGCTCCTCTTCAATGGCTTGGGTTCAGTTCCAGGCGTGGACTGCTCTGTTAATGGCCATGCTGTGCTGGCGACCCACATACTAAAAAATAGAGGAAGATTGGCACAGCTGTTAGGGCGATTCTTCCTCTGCAAAAGAAAAATAACAATAAAAAAAGCCTGCGTGGCTTCCAGTGCAAAGAAGTAACTAGCAACAGAGTAAGGTTTGCTTTGCTCTGTTTCATCTTTGGATGATATGTTTGTTTTTTTCTGATCTTCCTATAGTGTTTTGATCTTGTTCTGGGGTCTGAAATCCTAGAGGGCATGGGTTCAATCTTTTTTTTTAACTCTTCTTCCCTCTAGTGTAAAATGGAGGTTCACTATCCTGAAGGACCTCTTTATCAGTTGGACACAAATGAGCAATAGCTCAGATTCTTCCTACTATCAAGCTTGTGCCTGACTGTCCTGTCTCATCTCTCTGCTCTTCCTTGCTTGCCCCTTGATCCCGCTCTTTCTTTGCTTCCTCTTCATTTCTCTTCCACTGCATCTCTAGTTGCTGTCACTCCAGACCTGCACCACTTGGCAGCCTATCAAGAATCACAAATCTCTGGTTGTAGGTCTCCCTGCTCAGAAGTTTGTTCCTGTAAGAGTGGTGAGCATAGCCGATAGGGCAGTGCCATCTTCCATCCTGTGACCGATGGAAGGAAGCCACTGTGTGCGAGGTTGCCCCTGTCAGTGAGTCTGCCCTGCAGAGCAGATTCCCAGCTCCCTCATGATAGGGATCTTGGAGGATTTGCAGGACTGACCTGTGAACACACATCCCTTTTATTCCTTGTATAACTCCAAGCACAGAATATACTAGGTGCTGAAGGTATGAGTACATGGTATCTGCCCACAGTACAAGAGATAACAAATGGGTGCCCTCTGCTGGCAAAGCCCATCGCTGCCAGGCATCTCCACCTCTGGTAAGGGTATGCACGTTCAGCAGTGAACGTTAACTCCACCCTGCCACATACATTGATTTTTTTTTAAAAAAATCTTGGTTTAGGGGCCGGACAGGTGGCTCAGTGGTTAAGTGCACACATTCCACTTCAGCGGCCAGGGGTTCGCTGGTTCGGATCCTGGGTGCAGACATGGCATTGCTTGGCAAGCCATGCTGTGGTAGGCGTCCCACATATAAAGTAGAGGAAGATGGGCACGGATGTTAGCTCAGGGCCAGCCTTCTTCAGCAAAAAAAAGAGAAGGATTGGTGGCAGATGTTAGCTCAGGGCTAATCTTCCTCAAAAAAAAAAAAAAAACTTGGTTTAAAGGATAAAACCCTATATAGCTTTTTTTTTCCTTCAAAATTTAATATAGCCGATTATAGAATTAAAATTCCTCACTCCCTTGTATGTCGCTTCTCGGGGATAACTACTGTTAACAATTTGTTGTATATCCTTCCAGATATCTTTCTAAATGTGCTTATACAATATAGACTTATTTCTAATGGAGTTAATCCAGGCACGCTATACATATTACTCTGCATTTTGTTTTTTCCCATAAAAATATGTCATGGACATTTTTCTGCTGCATATGTCTGCTTTCTTTTCCTCATGATTGCCTAGTTTACTACTTTAAGTCTCTCATAATTTCATTTAGATCCTGGCATATTCCTACTTCTGGGCCACTTTTTTGTGGCCAACGTGGAACCCAACAGTCCACTACCTCAGGAAACTGGAAAGTATGGAACCTCTAGCCAGTGCCTATAATCCTGTGGTTAGGATGAGCAGACATCCCCTCTGCCCGTCTCCATGGTTCAGCCTGTCAACCTCCTCACCTCACCTCCCCAGAGGATTTGGAAATAAGCTTCCTACTGCTCTGTGACCCTGGGCAAAGATGCTAATCATCACACCCTGCCCTTCCCTCAGAACACACCAGGGAGTATTTTGGCTTTTTAACTCAGATTTCATTTGAAGGTAGGAGTTGCTTTGCCTGCTATCTCAAGGCATGATATGAGTGCAGAGACAGGAAGTGGGATACACTTGGCTTTGAGTCCCAGCCAGCCATTTGAAGGCTGCAACCTGCTTCTGACTTGTGATTGGTAGAAATCCTAGGAAGGACCTTCGCTCAACTTGATTCTCACCCTGACTTCTGTGCACTTTGGAGAAGTCACACCCCGAGCTCTCTTCTCTTGATTTGGTTAATGTCCAGCTGTGGACACTTGGTAACTCAGCTCTGACTCCACCTTTACTTCTTGGAGGACATCTTGAATTCTGGTAACTCTGTTCTAGTGATGGTTACCTCATTGTCAGTTGCTTTGTAACTTGCGTTCTACATAATGTCACTTAAGTGATACTGACTTTTCTAAAGTGAAGTCCTGACTCTTTTAGTATTTCATTCATCCTGCAAATATTTGTTCAATCACTGCTTTACACAGATGCTAGGGCCAAAATCTATTCCTGTCTTTGAGAAGCTTCAGTCCTAGGGATGGAGGCATTAAATATATGAGTTAATGAGATGAGCATTATTATGATACCTTTCTAACATTAGAATAGGGCTGAATTCTGCTAGAGGGAGGGCAAGACTTCCCTGAGAGGTGATAGTTAGGTTGGTTTGAAAGGATAACTAGGATTCCACCGATTGGAGAAGATGTGAAGTCATGTAAGTCAGATGGAATAATGTGCAAAAGTACAGAGGTGAAAAGAATATGGTTCACTGGGTATCCTAGTAGGCAAGGGGAAGTTTCTCTTTGTAGAAACATTTCATTTAATAAATGAAGTAATGAAATAGAAAATCACTATTTTGCAATCCTTAATAAATAGATTTTAGGTATTGAGCATCAACAGCTACTAACATCAGAAAAAGAGACAATCAGATACCACCTATGTGGTAGTTTTGCAAAAAGAAAAAATCAAGCCTGAGTCTGATCAAGCCTCTAGATCCAACTACTATTTTATGGGAAATACAGAGAATGGGGCAAATGTTAAACTACACCATGAGGAAGCAATTAACAAAATGGGTGGTGGGGACCACAAAAAAGTGACTCGATTTCTTTAATTAATTGCAAGAAGAAAAAAGATGGAAGGAGACCTATAGATTAAAAGAAATACATCAACCAGTCTCAAGGCATGGGTCTTATTTGGATCCCGACATAAAGATGACGTTTTATGAGACAATCGGAAATCTGAACACTGGATACTTGATATTACTAAGGGATTATTATTTTTTTAGATATGACCATGGTATTGTGGGCTATAATTAATCCCTTGTCAATTTGAGCATTGATGAAATTTTAATGGATGAAATGTTATCAGGAAATTTACTTCTAAGTAGAGGGAGGAAGGGTAGATGGGGTGTAAGTGTAGCAAGATTGGCTGTGAGCTGATAATCATTGAAGCTGGGTTATGGGTGTATGGTGGTTCATTATAGTATTCTACCTGATTTTTATGTATTTGGAATTCCCTGTAATAAAACATTGTTAAAAAATGGTGAATTTGGGAATTTGGGAGCTAATCATTCGAGGTAGCTGAGGCACACGGGACATAGATAGCAGCAGGAGGTGAGGTCAGGAAGGGGATGTGGTGGCAGCAGCAGTGGTGCTCGGGTTATGAAGTTCTTTTCCTGCTATATGCAGGCAGATGGGTTTTAAACCCTAGGTCACCCTGGAGACCTAGGGTTCTGCGGCATGCCTCCCGAGCAGCCACAAGGATGGGAGAGTCAGGCTGAAGAGAGGTGACATTGGGTCACTTAGACATTTTAACAAGAACAGCTTTGCTTCTAACTTTTGTTAAGTTGGGCTTCTGGGTAATATTTTGTTTAAAAACAGGATTCTGAGGCTTTAAGAACTTTCTCTAGCCATTGGGGGAACAATGGAATATTTTAAGGACTATCACTTGAGCAGTAGTGCAGAAAATTGGAAGCAGAGAAATCAGCTAAGAGACTATTGTGATAGCACAAATGAATGAGAAATTTGTTTTGAGAGGAATTTAGCTAATGAAGATTTGGTCCGGGAGGTAAACCTTTTATGATAATATTTGCAATAGTTGTTTCCCAGGCCACAATTCTAAGAAGAACAAAGAGGATGTGGAAATATGCCCAGTCCTCTAACAACAAAGTCAGTCTCTCTGAGCACCTTCCAGAGTATGGGATGGAACCCAGCTCCTCCTTCTGTCCCACTCTTGGCAGAGCACCTGGAGAATGCATGCCCTTCTTGTTACAGTCTCAGTGTCTTTAGTCTGGTCCTCCTGTGCCCCATGACTGATAGTGTAGAGCGGGAGGGAATGGCACCTGTTATTTGGGCTCACGGCAACCGCTTCTATCACCCCTGTCCCTGTCTCAACTACAGCTTCCTCAGATACGCCCCACCACACCTGCTTGACAGTACTCTAGCTTCTTAGAGTAGTCTGAATTCCAGACTTTAAGACCCAGCACCTTTTCCATTATCTCCACAATCTTCGAGTCTGTCTGCCTAGGAAAATCTGACCTTTGTTCCCATTACTCTCCCCTGGAGCTAATGTCTCCCTGACCCCTGTACCTTAAAGCCACACCCCCATAAACCAAGTTGCCTGTGGCTAATAAAAATAAGCTATTAACATTCCAGACAAATAGGTGAAAATAGTTTGGGTACTTCCTCACTGGTCTCCACCCCGTTGGCTTTCACTCTACTCCTTCCTGGTTCTGCCAGCTTTCTGATGGTTTGGCTTTGTGGGTTCTTTTTTCAAACCTTGCCCTTATCACTCTGTCTTGATGCTTGGATGAGACCTCCTTAGTTCTTTTTGTGCTCATCAAGATAATTCTTAACCTTCTTGAATTATGGAACTCCTTGAGAACTGATGATAGGACGGACCTTCTCCAGCAAAATACACACACAGTATTGTGCCCAAAATTTCTGAGTCTCTAGGTTTTCAAAGCTGTGCTCCGTGCATCAGGAAGCCTTTTGGTGGTGGTGGTGGGGAGGGGGCATTGCTTAATAAAAATGCAGTGTCCTTGGCTCTACCCCAGACCTATTAAATTAGAATTTCTGGTGGTAGAGCCTGGTATCAGCAATTTAAACAATCTCCCTGGTAATTTGTAAGTACGCTAATATTTCAGGAATTCTGCTTTGAAGACTCATCTTATCTTCACAGTCTATCATCTCATCTTCCCCTCCCCGCCACCTAACCATGGCTACAGGTGTTCAAACTCTGCAGTCCCGGTCCTCACCCAAAGAAAACAACTACTTTCCTCTCAGGCTGAAGTGAAGCCCCTTCTTGGAGAAGCTCCAGAGTCTGCCAATGGGGCCAGGTCTCTTTCATTTCCAGGCATATTTCTGAATTTAGAGAGCCAAGTCATGTCCCAGAGAGCCATTTTCCCCTCTTTCCTTTTATCCATCTCTCATGGATTCTTTCTGTACTCGCCTTTCCCTAATCCACAGTGAACCTCCCCTGTTGTGGAGATGCAGATTCCCACCCAAAGCAAGGTGTCCTGCGCTTCTGAATGTTTGCTTCATCTCAGGTGCATTACTCCTGTGGCTGGTCAGTAGTTTAGAGTTAGAGGACCTTGTAAGTGGGACAGAGGGATACAGTAATGAGGTTTGCAGAGTTAAGTCTACATGCCAGAAGGTCCAGCCACCTTCCTGAGGTTCAAAACAGATCATAGAATAGAGAAGGTCATTGAGCTACTTCCTTTTAATTGATTCTTTTTACTGGCTATAAAATTTTTAAAAATATAATTGAAAACAATTTAGAAAGTACAGGAATTTTGTTTTTTTTGAAAGCAGAAGATAAGTCAATTATAATCCTGGGTCCTGCCATCCAGAGGCAACCACTATTAGTATTTTGGCATCCTTCCATCTAGTGTTTTTCTACTTTTAAAAAAACATAATACAGCTTATACAATATAAACGTCATAGTTACCTGCTTCTCTTATCTAACATTGTTTTATAACATTTCCCAGTTAATTCTTCAAAACCATGATTTTTTTCATGGCTACATGATATTTAATCAAATGATATAACATTATTTATTAAACTTTTGCTTAGTTGTTGGATACTTAGGTGTAATACTTATGTATAGTATAAATATGCTGTAATAAACATCATTGTGCCTAAATCTTTGTCCCCTTGATTATTTCCTTAGAAGAGGAATTGCTGGGTTAAAAGCTATGAACATTTTTAAGGCTCTTGATATACTGTACTGAACTGTTTTCCAGAAAGGTTAGCTGAATGGAGTGTCTTACCACACTTAGAAGTTGCACTACATAACAAAAATGCTCCAAAGGGTTTGTGCACAAGCAAGATATTACAATGAAAGGTGGGTAAATAGAGTTGAGAGGAGAGGATAAATGGGAACAACCTCTTTTCTCTCCTGAAGAGAGGAGGGGCGGTCTATTTTGTTAATAGTGGAAGCATAACTTCAGTCCTGTACCACATCCTCTCAGAGACTTCAGGCTCGAGTAAACATTATGCCAGAGTTTATGGACTATGAACTCCAACCCAGTTTGCCGTGGGTGTTCTAAACTCTCAAGAGGCTTGCCTCCTTTGTTCTCGTTCTTTCTGCTGTGCCTGCTGTTATTTCCCCTCTGGCTCCTCTGCTAGGACTCCTGCTTTCTTTTTCCCATGCTGTTCCTGCCTTGGAATTGGAATAAAATTTTCCTTCTTTGGTAAGTAAAAGTCCTTATTGCCACCTCTGGATCCTCAGCTCTAGTGATCACCTCCCCAACCCTGACCCTCCCACACCTGCTCGAATGGCTTTACTCTTTCAGTTTCTTACAGTTCCCTCCGTTCAAGAACTTGAAACATTCTGCAGAAACTGGGCTGGGGAAGAGTCTCATGCAAATAGAACTCTAGTGTTCTGTCTTATCCTAGATTTCCTGAGGTGCATTTGCACATTAGGTCCCCCCCCCCCCCCCCGCTCCTTTTGCCCACTACACCCGAATTAGTAAATGAACATGTCTCTGATATTTCCTAAGGTTAAGCTGTTTGAAAAATTGGTAGATTTAGGTTATCTTCTGATATGGGTGAAAATCACTTGGGTACTTATAGGGCAGAGAGAACACGCTGGGAGGGGCAAACTGAGAAGACCAGAGGTTACTTTCTTACCCAGCACCCTCCTCTTAAACAGGCTGTCACTCAGAGAGAATTAAACCACTGTCCCTGCCCCCAGCTCCAAACTCTGGCTCTGGAATTTTGCCCGGGGGAAGAGGCAGGCTCTAAAATGGAGAACTCTAAAGTTCTCCCTTAAGGAACACACTATTTGAAACAGAATGTAGGGAAGTTCAAGTTTACGTGTACTCTCAAAAAACAGTGGAATTTTTGTTAGAAAGCAATTTAGAAGATGCTGGTAATTTCATGAGTGCTACAAGCTAAACCATGGACCAGCTAGTTTACCAGAGGGAACCAGGGAGACAACTAAAAAGAGCCTTCCTGGGGACAGAACAAACTTCAAACTGTGACCTCAAAAACTACCCCTGCAAAGGAGCACAAATTTAATTGGATTAGACTATGGAGCAGTATATGTCCCAGAGCCTTGTCACAAACAGTAGGACAATAAGCTGGCAATTAGTGGAGCCTAAGATCTGGGAGTGATCAAGGAAAGAGACAGTAGAAGAGAGCCCTACTAAAACTCACTGTCATCCTAGTGTGACTGTGGACATGCACAATACTGCACCCTGTGAGGAGCAACATCAGAGCCTTCATACTGTAGAGGAAATAGACTTCACTAAATAGTCCAGCCAGTCAGTAAACAAACAAGCAAACAACAGTAAGCTGTGGAGGCAGAGGAAGGGGACTGGTATCCAGAGTTGCTATAATATATTATCTGAAGTGTCCAACGTCAACAAAAGTTATGTGACATTTAAAGAAACAGGAAAGTGTGACCTATACATGGGATTAAAAGTAGGGAACAGAAACTGCCTGTGAGAGGGACAGATGTCAGACAACAAAGACTTCAAAGTAGCCATTATAAATATATTTGAAGAACTAAAGGAAACCATGCTTAATGAAGTAGAAGAGACTATGATGACAATGTCTTATGTAGAGAATATCAATAAAGAGATAGAAATTATAAAAAGAATCAAATAGAATTTGTGAAGTTGACAAGTACAATAACTTAAATACTCACTAGAGAGGCTCAAGGGTAGATTTGAACAGGTAGAAGAAAAAATTAGTGAACCTGAAGATAGGTCAATAAAGATTATAAAATCCAAAGTACTTTGGATAACCTCAATTGTTCAAATACTTTTGGATAACAGTAGCTGTTCAAGTATTTGCTGTTCACTTGATACAAAACAAGGCTCTGCTTTCAGAAGTTAAAATGTGATAAGGAAGCAAAACAATCCAATGGAGGGAAAGAAAGACTGGAAACAAAGAACAGAGAGAAAAAGAATGAAGATAAATGAACAGAACCTTAAGGGAAATCTGGAGTGGCTATAATGATATCAGACAAAAATAGATTTTAAAAAATGTCACTAGAGATCAAGAGGGGCATTTTATAATGATAAAAAGGCCAATCCATCAGGAAGACATAACGTGTATGTGTGTGTATATATATATATATATATATATATATATATACCTAACAATAGAACTCCAAAATACATAAAGCAAAAATTGATAGAAATAAATGGAGAGATAGAAACAATTTGATAATAATCATCAGAGACTCTGATACCTCACTTTCAATAATGGGTAAAACAAGTAGGCAGAAGATCAACGGGAAATAGAAGATTTGAACAATATAAACCAACTAATCCTAACAGACATCTATAGAACACTGCCCAACAGTAGTGGAATATAAATTTTTCTCAAGTGCACATGGAACATTCTCCAGGATAGACAATACGCTAGAGCATAAAACAAACCTCAACAAATGTAAAAGAATCAAAATTATTCAATGTTCTTCAACCACAATGAAATCAATAACTGAAATAAATTTGGGAAATTCATGAATATGTGGAATTAACACACTCCTTAATGACCAATGAGTCAAAGAAAGACTCACAAGAGAAATCAGAAAATACATTGAGATGAATGAAAATGAAGACACAATATAACAAAATTTATGGGATACAGCTAAAGCAGTACTTAGAGGGAAATTTACAGCTATAAATACTTATATTATAAAAAAAGAATGATCTCAAATCGATAACATAATCTTCTACCTTAAGTATTTAAGGAAAAAGAAGAGCAAACCAAACCTAAAGCAAACAAAAGAAAGATTAGAGTGGAAATTAAACAGAGAATAGAAAAGCTATAGAGAAAAATTAACAAAACCAAAAGTTGGTCTTTTGAAATGATCAACACAATTGACAAAACTTTTAACTAGACTGACCAAGAAAAAAGACGACTCAAATTGCTAAAATCAAGAATGAGAGAGGGGACATTATTACTGACATAATAGAAATAAGTATGTACAGAAAAGAACATTTGAGAAAATACGACACTTTTTTATGATAAAAATGCTCAACAAATTAGGAATACAAGGGAATTTCCTCAATCTGATAAATGGCATCTATGGAAAAACCACAGTTAACATAATACTTAATGCTGAAAGACTAAATCACCTAAGACAAGGCGAAAGAATGATGTCTGCTCTCATGACTTTTCTTGTACAGGAGTTTCTATCCCGGTCAATTAGAGTCGGGGAAACAAGGAATCTGGACTAGAAAGGAGGAAATAAAGCTATCTCTATTTACAGGCAACATGATCTTGTATTTCTAAGGAATCCACTAAAAACTGTTAGAATGAATAAAGGAGTTCAGTAAGTTTTCAAGATACAGAATATGTAGAAATCAATTGTATTTTTATTGTTGACTCATGCACTTTAAATAAGTGAATCATATGATACGTAAATTATATCTCAATGTAATAAAGTTAAAAAATCAGTTGCGTTTCTTTTTTTTCCCAAGTAATTTTTTGGGGGATTATAATGGTTTATAACATTGTGTAATTTCACGTGTACATTATTGTTTATCAATTCCTGAATACACTTCATCATCCTCACCCCCAGTAGTCTAATTTTTATCCATCACCATACATATGTGCCCCTTTATCCCTTTAATCCACCCCTCCAACGCCCTGCCCCTCTGGTAACCACTAATCTGTTCTCTTTATCCATGTATTTGTTATCTTCCACATATGAGTGAAATCGTGCAGTATTTGTCTTTCTCTGTCTGGCTTATTTTGCTTAACATCATACCCTCAAGGTCCATCCATGTTGTTGCAATTGGGATGAAAAAAAATCAGTTGTATTTCTATACACTTGCAATGACCATTCCAGAAATGAAGTTAAGAAAACAATTCCATTTATGATAGCATCAAAAAGAACAAAGTACTTTGGAATAAATTTAATAAACAAGTGCAGAATTTAATCTCTGAAAACTGTAATGCATTGTTGAAAGAAATAAAAGAAAATCTAAATAAATTAAAGGACATCCTGTGTTCACGAGTAGGAAGGTTTACTGTTTTTAAAACAATGATACTCCAAACTGATTTATGTATCCAACAAAGTCTCTATCAAAATCCAACAAGCTGGCTTCCTGGCAGAAATGGAGAATCTGATCCTAAAATTCATATGGAGGAGCCGGCCTGGTGGTGCAGTGGTTAAGTGCTCACATTCCACTTTGGCATCCTGGGGTTTGCCAGTTTGGATCCCGAGTGCAGACATGGCACCACTTGGCAAGTGTGTGGTCGTAGGCATCCCATATATAAAGTAGAGGAAGATGGGCATGGATGTTAGCTGAGGGCCAGTCTTCCTCAGCAAAAAGAGGAGGATTGGCAACAGATGTTAGCTCAGGGCTAAACTTCCTAAAAAAAAAAAAAAAGAAAAAGAAAAAAAAATTCATATGGATATCAAAGGGACCTAGAATAGCCAAAACAATTTTGCAAAAGAATAAAAGTTGGATGACTAATGCTTCCCAATTTCAAAACTTAATACAAAACTATAGTAATCAAAAAAGTGTGAGAAGTGGTATAAAAATAGGCATATATATCAATGGAATAAAATTGAGAGTCAAAAATCAACCCATACATTTATGGCCAATTGATTTTTGACAAGAGTGCCAAGATCAGTTAATAGAGAGAGAATAGTCTCTTCAACAAATGGTGCTGAGACAATTGAATATCCACATGCAAAAGAATGAAGTTGGATCCCTACCTCACACCATATACAAAAATGAACTCTGGGCCAGCCCTGTGGCATAGTGGTTAAGTTTGGTGTGTTCCACTTTGGCAGCTGGAGTCCTTAGGTTTGGATCCCAGGCGCAGACCTACACCACTTGTCAGCCATGCTGTGGTGACAACCCACATATAAAGTAGAGGAAAATTGGCAACAGATGTTAGCTCAGAGCTAGTCTTCCTCAGGAAAAAAAATTCAAAATTAGGGCTAGGATCAAAGGCCTAAATGTAAGAGCTAAAGCCATAAAACTGTTAGAAGAAAACATAGGGGTAAACCTTCATCACCTTGGATTTGGCAATGGATTCTTAGATATGACACCAAAAACGAGCAAAAAAAGGAAAAATAAATTTCTTTTTTTTTTTTTTTGAGGAAGATTAGCCCTGAGCTAACTGCGGCCAATCCTCCTCTTTTTGCTGAGGAAGAGTGGCCCTGAGCTAACATCCATGCCCATCTTCCTCTACTTTACATGTGGGACGCCTACCACAGCATGGCATGCCAAGTGATGCCATGTCCGCACCCAGGATCCAAACCAGCGAACCCCAGATCGCCGAAGCAGAACATGCACACTTAACTGCTGTGCCACTGGGCCAGCCCTGGAAAAATAAATTTCTTAGCTCAGGCTGCCATAACAAAATACTATAGACTGTGTGTCTTAAACAGTAGAAAATCTATTTCTCATTGTTCTGGAAGCTGGAAGTCTGAGATCAGAGTGCAGCATGGTCAAGTTCTGGTGAGGGCCCTCTTTCTGGCTTACAGATGGCCACCTTCTCACTGTGTCTTCACATGGTAAAGAGAAAGAGAGAGCAAGCTCTCTGATGTTTCTTATTAGGACACTAATCCTATCATGAGGGTCCTTCCCTCATGACCTCATCTAGATCTAATTATCTCCCAAAGTCTTCATCTCCCAATACTATCATATTAGGGATTAGGACTTCAACATATGAATTTTGTGGGTTGGGGTAGGTGGGGAGACACAAGTCAGTCCATATCAATAGATAAATTGGACTTCATCAAAATTAAAAACTTTTGTGCATCAAAGAACATTATCAAAAGAATGAAAAGACAACTTATTGAATGGGAGAATTATTTGCAAATCATATTATCTGTTAAAGGACTTGTATCTAGAATATATAAAGAACACTTATAACTCAATAATAAAAACAAAAATAACCCAATTAATAATGGGCACTCGATCTGAATATACATTTCCTCCAAAGAAGAGGTACAAATATCCAGTAAACACATAAGAAGATGCTTGACATTTTTAGTCATCAGGAAAATGTAAATCAAAACCACAATTAGATGCCACTTCACACCCACTTGGATGTTTATAACAATAAAAGATAGCGGCTGGCCTCGTGGTGTAATGGTGAAGTTCAGTGCGCTCTGCTTCAGTGGTCTGGGTTCATAGGTTTGGGTCCCAGGTGGGGTCTTACACAACTCGTCAGCCATGCTGTGGCAGAGACCCACATATAGAGTAGAGGAAGATTGGCACAGATGTTAGCTCAAGGCTGATCTTCCTCAAGCAAAAACAAAGGAAGATTGGCAACAGATATTAGCTCAGGGCTAATCTTCCTCAGGGGGGAAAAAAACAATAAAAGACAGATAATAACAAGGGTTGATGAGGATGTGAGGAAACTGGAATCCTCATATACTACTGGTGGAAATGTAAAATGATGCAGTCACTTTGGAAAACAGTCTGGCAATTCTTCATAAGGGTAAACATAGAGTTTCTGTATGACCCAGCATTTCCACTCCTAAGAGAACTGAAAATATATGTTCATACAAAAACTTGTACATGAATGTTCATAGCAGCATTACTCATAACAGCTAAAAGGTGGAAAAAATCCAAATATCTATCAGCTGATGAATGGATAAGTAAATAGCCATTACGATACAGTGGAATCCATACAATGGAACATTATTCAGCCATAAAAAGGGATGAAGTACTGATGAACCTTGAAAACATTATGCTAAGTGAAAGAAGCCAGTCATAAAAGACCATGTATCTTGTGATTCCATTTACATGAAATGTCCAGGCAAATCTATTGAGACAGAAAGACTCGTGATTGCCAAGGGCTGAAGAGTGTAGAGGGATTGGAGGATGATGGCTAAATGGCACAGCATTTCTTTTGGGGGTGATGAAAATGTTCTAAAATTAATTGTGGTGATGGTTGCACAACTCTGAATATACTAAAAATGACTGAATTGGATACTTTAAATGTGTGATGTGAAATAATAGAAAATATATATTGGTCACTTCCTCTGGTTCCTGGAACAGGAACTTGAGACCCTTATAATTTCCCAAGTGATGAGAATGCTAGGAGCATCTTTTGTTCTGATATTTGACCTTTGACCCTTGTTCATCACACAGAGCTGCTAAATCTCTTGGAATTTCCTGGGTTATAGGACTGTCTTTTGTTCTAATGAGGTTACTCTTGGTGGGCTACTGGATGGGGGATGTTCATCAGAAAGACCAAGCCGTACTCAGAAGCTTGGAGTTTTCAGCCTCATTGCCCATTCTCCAGAGAGGGAAGAGGAGCTGGAAATGCAATTAATAACCTATTTTGCCCACGTGAGAAAGCCTCCACAAAAGTCTCAATAGTGTGGAGTTTGGAGAGCTTCTGCGTTGGTGAACACATCTACATGCTGGAAGGGTGTGCACCCCAGCTTGACGGGGACAGAAGCTCCTGCAGTTGGGACCCTGCCAGACCTTGCCCTGTGCATCTCTTCATCTGGCTGTTCATTTGTATCCTTTGTCACATCACATCCTTTATTTTGTAATAAACTAGTCAATGTAAGTACGTGTTTTCCCCAGTTCTGTGAGCTGTTCCAGCAAATAATCAAATCCAAGGGTAGGAGTGGGGTCATGGGAACCTCTGATTTGTAGCCAAGTTGGGCAGAGGTTGTGGATGACCAGTGGAATTACTACTTGTAATTGGCATCTGAAGTGGGAGGCAGTCTCGTGGGACTGAGCCCTTACCTGTGGGGTCTGTGCTAACTTGGTTGGTATCAGAATTGAATTGAATTGTAGGACACCCAGCTGGTATTGTCGAGAATTGCTTGGTGTGGGAAAACACTCTCCCACATCTGGTGTTGAAAGTTTTGTGAGTGTGGTAGTAGTGTGAGAGTAAAGGAGAAAGACACAAGAACAGGAGAGGTGTGTTTTTTTCCCATACTTAGATGAATTGTAGGGTATGTGAATTATAAATCTCAATAAACCTGTCACAAATAAAATTGTTATAATTTTTTATACTAGGAGGTGTGAAGACAGGTGAGGGTGAACAAAAAATTAATCAAAATTCAGGTAATTGTAAACTTTTGCATAACTGGTCCTTTCATATTATAACTCCACACCTCTAAACTTCCTTCATATACCAAATTTGACTTTTCTATTCCAGTAGACAAATAACTATTTTAAGCTACCTCATAGTACTGCTGTCTGCCAGCGAATAGTTTCATTTTGGCCCTGTTGCCATCTAAATATGGCAATGTGTGTGTAATTACTTGAACATTTTATTGCATATTTGCCCTTATTTATAAAAGTTTAGAGAAAAATGAAAAAATAAAGTGCTGATGTTAATGATTTTATAACTGAGACAAAGGAAGGTATCATTTGGTATGCCAAAACCAGTAAATTTGATGCTTATTGAATTGAAGTGAGTCTGACAACTGTGTTCAATTATAATGGAAAACAACAAAATTTAAAACACATGTGCAAAATGCTGTAACCATGTTGCCAAAGTTTGTGGCTAAAAGGTAAACTGGAGTGGTGGAGCAAATGTATGGATCTTTATAATTAGGTGTAACAGCATCTTATTTTGATACACTGATTTTTTCTTCCTGATAATTTTTTTTACCCAGTGATCCTTCCCCCTTCAAACTAGAGTTCTTGGCAGCCATGCCTTGGGGAAGGGTTGTTGCAACATAATGCAAATACCAAAAAAAAGTCAATCCCTGGCCTTTGAGGTTTGAAATATGTTTTGGAAACTCAAGGCAGAGATAAAACTTCTGTGATAAAAAGCTTTTGAACTTCAAAAGCTGGAACCATCAACAACCCAGGGCATAAACTCATGCCTTAACCACAAACGTATAAATATGTGATCAGTCAAAGCCAGTTTTTCCAATGCTTTTCTTTCAAAGACTAGGTAAAAATTCCCTAGGCTTGCAAGGTGGAGAAAGTCAGAGCAGAAGTGAGTTTAGAGGCTGGTGAATCCCTAGGAAGGAATTCTGTGGCCCGATCTCTAGAGCTTCCACACCTCTTGAGGTGTAGGAGCAATCGAGAAGAAATGGCTGTGTGGCAGGCCCAGGCAGAGAGAGCCTGAGGCAACCTTCCCGCGGACCCAGAGGGCATGGAAGAGTGGGTGCATGTGTCCAACACTCTAGGAGTAGCTGAGAGGCTTTCCTTTTGGGACATGGAATCATGGCGATGATTTCATGGTCTGGCAATTGGAGACCAGATGGGAATAGGATGTTGCAGTAAATGCCAGCATGGACAGAGCATGACAAAGGGTCAGGCAGTATCTCTATCTTCCCATCCTTATTCCTGGGTACTCTCTAAGCCCTTAGAAAGGGAAGGAGCAGGTTTGTGTGTGTGGGTGTTGGGAGTGACTGTTAAATTCACTGAGATTGTCTTGAATTGATAGACTTTTTTTTCCTGCTTTTTCTCCCCAAATCCCCCCAGTATATAGTTGTATATTTTAGTTGTAGGTCCTTCTAGTTTTGGTATGTGGGACACTGCCTCAACATGGCCTAACGAGTGGTGCCATGTCAGCGCCCAGGATCCAAACTGGCGAAGTCCTGGGCTGCTGGAGCAGAGTGGCGAACTTAACCACTTGGCCACGGGGCTGGCCCCAGAGGGAATGTTTTTGCCATCTGGCAGATGAGGAGTTCAAAAGAGAACTTACTGAGAAAAAAAAAGTCACACTTCTTGTACAGGCGAGTTTGGGGCCTCAGATAAGCACTTGTTCTAAATAGGTTGTGAATCAGCATCAGCTAACACTTCACAGAGGGAAGTTCACAGTCCACCAAGCTGTTGACAGTGATATAGCTTGTTGCAGGCTCCTTTATCAAGGGAGAAAGATGATCACTGTTTAAATTTTCTCTTTACAAATTTTTAAAGAGCGTTGAAAAGAGTTTCACACTTACACAATCTCCTCTATTATTTACATAATTACCAATAGCAGATCTTTATATCCAACACTGAAATTAATTTTCTCTTTTCAAAATATCATTTTAAATAAATTGAATGAACAAAGATTTTTGAGTTGCCAAGTTACACCAGAAACTTAAATCTGATTGTCAGTATTTGTATAAATATTCATGTATACAGTATATAACATTCAGATATAAAACCAAATTAAGCATTTATATCATATTTGAGACTTTATAATTCTTTCTATGTCTCCGAATTTTATCCCATCCCTTCCTCTTTTATTTCCAAATAAATAAAACATGTAACTATAAAGTTCAAATTTTAGGCATTCTACTTTCCAAAACATTTTCCAGGAAAGCGTTTCCAGGAGAGGAAGGGATTTTCTGGACAGGAAAATAACTTTCCTACCCACTCCCGATGCTAGAATATCTAAATAAAAATGATCAAGCCACTGGAGCTTCCAATAGTTTATCTATTTTTATGGTGGCCTTTGGCCTACCCAGCTGGAGCACGAATTAGAAAGGGATAAATTTCTTGGAGTCAGTTCATCTACTGCCTTGGGGCAAAGGCATGGTATTGTGGAAATCGCACTGGATTGTGAGTGGAAATATCTAGGTTTGGTTTTGGTTCTTTGTCATCTCTGTGGTCTTCATCTGTGTCTCTAGATATATTTGAAAACATTTAAAAACTTTATTAAAACCATGTATTTGAAAATGTTATTAAATTGCAAAATATACATGCAAAAGTGAATAAAACCTATATTATTTAAAGAATATTGCTAAAATAAACACCTATGTCTGCACCATTTACCTTACAAATAGAACTTTCCAAGTATCTTTAATGTGCTTATAACCCAACTGGGGATCATGTTAAAATGCAGATTGTGATTCAGTAGGTTTCGGGAAGAGTCTGAGATTCTGGATTTCTTACCAGCTCCCAGGTGACACAGAGGTTGGTGATCCGGAGATCACGCATTGAGTAGCATGCTCTAAGAAGGCTCCTGCATGCCTCTCCCTAATTTCATCTCTTTCTCCCCCACAAGAGGTAAGCATTATCCCAAATTTTGCATCAATCACTCCTTGCCTTATTTTAAATAGCTTTACCATCTGTGAATGCTTTTCTAAATATTAAAATTGTTTGGTTTTGCCTGTTTGTAAACTTTATAAGAGTGGAATAATATTGTGTGCATTCTTCTGTTACTTCCTTACTTACTTAACCTTATGTTTTAGAGACACATTCGTGCTGATGAGCAGATGTGTAGTTCATTTATTTTTGCTGCTGTTTAGTTTCTATAGTATGAATGTGCTCAATTTTATCGATCCATTCCTACTGTTGACAAACATTTGTGTTGCTTCCACTTTTTTTGCGATGACAATGCTGCTGTAAGTATTTCCGGTATATGTTTCATAAAGCAAATGTGCAAGAATTTCTCTAGATTATATGCCTACTCATAGAACTGCTAGATCAGAGTGTATATGCATGTTCAACTTTTTAATTTGATGCCAAATTGTTGTCAAAAATGGTTAGTCCAATTTTACACACAGCCATCACTAGCATTTAGATTGTCTGATTTTTAATTTTTGCTATTTTGGAGGGTGTAAAGTGCCTCTTGGGATTTTAGTTTTCATTTCTCTAATTGCCAATGAGGTTTTCAAATGTTTATTGGAAAACCAAGTCCTGCATGTCTTCTTTTTAGCTCTGAGAACTTGGATGAGTTGCTTAACTTGGATATTATTTTCTTCATCCGTAAAAGGAGGACTACAGCATACACCTCACAAGATATTGACCTTTAGAGGGAAAGACTTGCCACTGTCAAAATGACATTGACTTTGCTTACTTTTAGATATCGCGTGGACCAGTATTGCTGTTGGGGACAGGCCACTGGGGGCTGCATCTCCAAATGATGCAGTGATCGATGGAGAGATGATGGGAGCATTCAGACAGGCAGCCTGGGAGAAAGCAGAGGGCTGTATCAGCTGGTAAAAAATACCAAAAAACCCCAAACCAAAACCCTAAAGAAAGTTCATTGTTCTAGTTAAGGTAACTCTAACAGCTTCAATAAACAAATCCCAAATTTCAGGGGCTTAACAAAATAGCGTTTATTTCTTAGTCTTGTCTTCCCAGTTAGGAGGCGGCTTTTCTCCGTCTTTTTAGGAAACCGGGCTCCTTCCTCATGGCTCTACTGTGCCCTAGGACCATGGAGTCCCCTGCTTCCACGTATCAGCAGAGGAAATAGAGAGTCAAGAGAGCCTAACACCCACCCACTTCTTAAAGTCTATGCCTTGAAATGAAATCTCCCTGGGCCGGCCCCATGGTGAGAGGTTAAGTTCATGCGCTCTGCTTCAGGGGCCCAGAGTTTCGCCAGTTCGGATCCTGGGTGCAGACATGGCACCGCTCATCAAGCCATGCTGAGGCAGCATCCCACATGCCACAACTAGAGGGACCTACAACTAAAAATACACAACTATGTACTGGAGGGCTTTGGGAGAAAAAGGAAAAATAAAATCTTTTAAAAAAAAAAAAGACATGAAATCTTCCTCTGATCACCTTCCTTTGGCTAGACCTAGTCCCATGGCCACATGGGGGACCTCATTCAATTACTGATTTTTAGAATAAAGTATCAAAACTAAACATGATCATTAAAAAAGTTTTGGAAAATTTTTGAGAAAAATAGAAAAACATTTTTCCCATTGTGCTATCACTCTAATACGATGGTCACATTTTTATGTTCTTCCCAGTATTTTTGCCATCATTTTTGTTACATTGTTGCAATCACAGAAATATAGGTTTTATTGGTTACATCATAACCCTTCTAGGGAATAAACCATTTAATCCTATTCCTCCTTTGAACATTTAGGTTGTTTCCAATTTTTTGTTTTCAAAAATGATGCTGTGATAAACCTGTTTGTATAGTAAGGTTTTCTATATTTAGACTTGTTTCCTTAAGATAGATCTGAAAAAACCCTTTTTAGTGATCCAAAATCTCAGAGTGACGCTGACTGAGTCCAGGTTAGGACTTTGCATTAGTTTAACAGCATGTCTTCCTCTCCAGTGTGCAACCCTGAATGAGGTCAAGTTCAGCTTCTTCATTTGTGTGATTCTCTAAAACATATATACTCACTGTATTACATGAATTTTTAAAGATGCTCAGGCCAAATATAAATTCTTTTTGAATCAATCTCATTAAGCACAGTATCTTATATAGTGCTATAACTGCCCAAATCACACGCACACACACCCTCTTGAGAATTATGAGACGTGTACAAACATCTGGCTAGAAGAAAACAGATGTATGAGGAAAAGTCTCTCTTGAATCTGAGGTTTTATTTGACGGGACAGCTCAGCAAAATGCAGTAGCAATAAAAAGTAAAGACACTTTCACCTGGTCATCTTTCTTTTTGGAACGGGAAGAAAGAACTGAGCCACTTGTAGCCCACCCCCACTTCACTAAATCAGTGGCAAAACAGGAATGATTGTACTGCCCCTGGTCTGATATTTTTGGAAGTTATGATGAGCTGCCAATAACTTGTGGCTGTGGTGTAATTGAAAGATCCCTGGGTTTGGTGTGGAAGTCCTGATGTTGAATGCTCACTCTCTCACTAACTGTATGACTTTAGATAATTAACTAATTTTTGCTGAGTCAGGTACCCTTCATTTGTAAAATCAGATCATCATAAGAATGGCTGCCATAGAATATAGTGACAAGAATTCAATGTGATAGTGGATAAGAAGATGCTTTAAAAACTGCAGTGCTCTGTACAAAGGATGATATTTGCTGTTTATTCCCTATATCTACCACTTCCTCTGAAACCAGGGCTGTTCTTAGTCAGGTCAATTCATAATGTGGTTTGGGAGATGCTATGCCTTTCTCATTCCAACAAACAAGCTTGCAGGGCTCAGCAGGGAAAGATGTTGACCTGGAGCTTCCTCTGCAGGGCGCCCTTCACCTCCTTGTTGCGGAGGCTATAGATGAAGGGGTTGAGCATGGGAATTATGACGGTGTAGAAGACAGACACTACTTGGCCACTGGTATCATCAGTGGGTCCATGAGGCTGGACATAGGTGAAAACCACGGTACCATAGAAAATGGTAATGGCGAGGAAGTGGGAGGCACATGTGGAGAGGGCCTTCTCCCTCCCAGCTGCTGAGCGCATCCTCCCAATGGCCACCAAGACCAAGCTGTAGGAGGTGAGGATGACTGCAGCAGGCAGAAGGGTAACCAGAGCAGAGAAGAGATAGAGGACCACTCCTGCTGCGGCTTTGTTGCCACAAACCAGGTGGAGAAGGGGTGGGATGTCACAGAAGTAGTGTGTTACCTGGTTGGGCCCACAGAAAGGCAAGGCGAAGACATTCCCAGTCTGGATAGAGGAGTTAATGCCACCAAATGCATAGGAAGCAGCCACAAGCTGGAGACACATCCCTTTGGTCATGACAGAACCGTAATGGAGGGTTCGGCAGATGGCCATGAAGCGATCATAGGCCATGGAGGCCAGCAGGAAGCTCTCAGCTGTCACATGAACCACAAAGAAAGTCAGCTGGACCACACAGCCCTCAAAAGAGATGGACTTGTCAGATGCCAGAAAGTTGATTAACAGCTTGGGTGTAACCACAGGAGAGTAACAGATATCAAGAAAAGAGAGGACACTGAGGAAGAAATACATGGGGCTATGGAGACGGGAGTCTGTGAAGATGAGTACCATCATTCCCAGATTGTCCACCACTGTCACGGTATAGATGAGCAGGAAGACTCCAAAAAGAAGCTCCTGGAGGTCTGCATAATTGGAGAATCCCAACAAGATGAACTGGGTAACTGGGGTGTGGTTGCTACTAGCAAGGGCTAGTTCTCCAGGTGTCATCTGCAGAGGAGACAGTTGAAAATCACTCAAACAGTATTACTTGAGCATGCCCACCACCGTGCGAGGTGTGGTGAGGGAGAACACCAAACAAGTATAAGGCTTCTTCTAGAAGAAGCTAATGGGAAGTATCGTGCCATAGTGGTAGGACATGGGCTGTGAAGCCAGGCAGATCCTAGTCTCTTTTTTTTTTAAAGATTGGCACATGAGGGGCCAGCCCGGTGGTGCAGTGGTTAAATTTGCACGTTTCCCTTCCGCAGCCTGGGGTTTGCTGGTTTGGATCCCAGGTGCGGACATGGCACTGCTGAGCAAGCCATGCTGTGGCAGGCATCCCACATAAAATAGAGAAAGATGGGCATGGATGTTAGCTCAGGGCCAGTCTTCCTCAGCAAAAAGAGGAGGATTGGTGGCAGATGTTAGCTCAGGTGCCAATCTTTTTTTTCTTCTTCTTCTTCTCCCCAAAACCCCCCAGTACATAGTTGTATATTCTAGTTGTAGGTCCTTCTGGTTGTGCTATGTAGGACGCTGCCTCAGCATGGCCTGATGAGCAGTCCATGTCCCTGCCCAGGATCCGAACCGGCGAAACCCTGGACCACCAAAGCGCAGCGTGTGGACTTAACCACTTGGCCCCGGGGTCAGCCCCAGATCCGAGTCTTAATTCTGACTATGGTACAACAAGTTATGTATCCTTGGTAAGCTATATCTATGAGCCTTAGTTTTCTCATCTGTGAAATGAAGAAAATACGCCTACTTCTCAAGGTTGCTCAGTGGCTTAAATAAAAAAAATGAATGTAAAATATCTGCATGTCTGCGACACTGTAGGTGATCAATGTGAAACCTCTTCCCCAATCTCTTGCACCTGTATCTATAAATATGCTCATGACTCTATTTGACAACTATTTCATTGCGTCTTTTTAAAAATCAAGATTGAATTTACATACCATAAAATTCACCATTTTAAAGTGTACAATTCAGTGGTTATTAGTATGCTCACAAGGTTGTGCAACCATTCCCACTATTCAATTGCAGAACAGTTTCATCACCCAAAAAAGAAAACCCCATACCCATTAGTAGTCACTCCCCATTCTCCCCTTCCCCCAGCCCCTGGCAACCATTAATCTACTTTCCGTCTCTATGGATTTCCCTGTTCTGGACATTTCATATAAATGGATTCATATAATATATGGCCTTTTGTGTCTGGCTTCTTTCACTTAATGCTTTCAGCCTCATCCATGTTGTAGCATATATCAGTATTTATTCTGTCTTGTATTTAAGTATCCTTCAGGGCATCCTCTCCTCTGTATCGTAACCGTATTGTCCTCTGAGAATCAATTGAATTGAATGTCACTAAGAGACCATCAGCTTGGAAATGGTGTTCGAGTGCTTGCTTGACTGTCCTCCAAGATGTTTATCCATAGGAGGACTGGAAATGCCCAGAGTCCTTTCCTTTCTGTCCACACTTCCCTCTTTCTTCTGCCCCTTATCTCCCTCCTCTTTGAGCATCTGGGCTACATCTTGAAAATCAGTTGTAGGACAACCTCACCAACCTCTTCATCCAAACAGTTTATGTAGAGGACAAAGAGGAAATGTGGTGCCACATTGCAGAAGAACATAGAACAGCCTCACTTTCGTGCACACCCATTGCACCAGACACAAGGTATGGCAGAAAGAGCACTAGACTGACCGAATGGAGACCTGCTTTCTAGTTCTGACTCTGTTGCCTATTAGCTCTGTTACTTTGGGCAGTTCTCCTCTCTCCAGGCCTCTGACTCCTCAATGACAAAGTCAAGATCTGCTTTGTAAGATCTCTGAGGTCTTGCCTGGTCCTGACAATCTGACAGTGAGTGAATGCATCTTCCCCACACTTCCTGTCTGGGTATGGATCTTTGTGCCAGCGTAGTCCTGGGCAACACAAAAAGAATCCATGTGAATTTGTCCAGAAAAACGACGTTCTATACCTGATGGTAACAGACAGTTTTAGGAGGGTCAACCCAGCTCACAAGAATCTATTTAAGTACTTTGGCCACTCATAGCAGTGATCCCTGGCAGATATTTTGTACATGAAGTAGGAAGTTCTGAGCAACCTTGTTAACACAGATGAATGGATGGGAATACAAGCAGTTTTGTTTTAGTAAAGCCGTTCTATTCATTGACCTCCTTCTTAGTTAATCCCAAGAATCACATGGTGATGTTTCATCAAAAATTATGTTTAATGCTCCATCATTTGTCAATTTGAAAAGATCCTCCCTCCATTTTGTTGAAACATTTCCATCTGACTTAAAAAGAATTTTATAGGCAGTCATTAAAGTCATTTACTTTTTCAACACCTACCTATTTATGAAATTACCTCTTTGTGTGGTATCCTGGAAGTTTTGTATGCTGGTGAAATGCCTCATGCTAAGATTCAGAATGGGTTAGAATCATGTATTTCTTTTCAAAAATGGGAGAATGGCAATTGTGAAGATGGAGATGAAAAAGGAGTACAGTACTTCCATCACAGAAGCATTTTCAAGGCCGTTGGTTTTATGAAAGAGTAGATACACACATTGAGGTACTGGAAATTGGGTCCCTTTAAAATAGTTTTGCCTGTAAATCCCTTGAAAACTCTTCACGTCACCCTCAGGAGTACACAATCCTAGTTTGAAGACTATGGCCTTAGAAGAACTAGTCTGCTCCAGGATGTTGCCTTCTGTCCTGCTGCCTCTCCTTTTTCTCTGAGCTGGGCTTCAGATTATGGGACTGTAGGAGAATCCACTGGAACACTCATGCCTTTCACAGACCTTCTGTTTGTAGTAAAGGTCAGAATACGCAACCCCAAAAGTCAGGGTCCTAGTGGTCAGGACAGAATCCTATCACATGATTCAGTCGTAAAGTTTAACTAGCAAAGTCAACTTTGTGCCCTGACTCCAGCTTCTCCACTCAGCCTGAGCACCTGGATCCTGCTCTCCAATAAATGAGGTTTCTTGTCCTCCTCCCAACTCTCCCTCTCTCACCAGCTTCCCATTGTCCAGACTGCATTCCGTCCTAATCCTCTACTACTTCCATCCCAACTCCCGAATGGCCAGTCAGTTCCTTCAGAGGCACGACATTCAATAATTCTTGATTGTGGTGACATTGACTTACAGACTTACAGATGTACTCTGAGCCTCTCAGTTTGCAAAGGACCTCCAGATTTCCTCCTTAAATCCCGCAAAGCCATCCCTCAGCCCTCCTAGTCAGCCTTCCTTACCCAACTGAATTCTCATTTTGTATGCTGTTGTAATCTGGCAGTTGAATTTTACTCACACAGATGTATTTAGAATTGTTTAACAGGGCTTTGTCATTGTTTCCAGTCTTTCTTTCCCTCCATTGGATTGTTTTGCTTCCTTATCACATTTTAACTTCTGAAAGCAGAGCCTTGTTTTGTATCAAGTGAACAGCAAATACTTGAACAGCTACTGTTATCCAAAAGTATTTGAACAATTGAGGTTATTCAAAGTACTTAAACAATTACAGTTGTTTAAAGTGTTTAAACAACTACTGTTCAAAATATCGTGAGACATGTCTTTGGCCATTTAGGGTCTGAAATTTTGTTCAGAGACAAACTTACCCCCATGAAACAAGAGTGAAGTTGAGTGGTACCTGCTCGGCAGTAGGAACGCACTGGAGTCATCTGGGAAGGCTTCAGCAAGAGGAGGCACAGGCTGGGCCATGAAGAACGAGGAAGGTGGGGCTAGGTAGAGGAGATGGGGAAGTGCAACAGCCTGGATGTGGAAATTAATCTCCTTAGTAAATATTTACTAGGCAAAAGGTGCATTGAAAAGAGTCAGGAAACCTGGTAGAGTTACTCAATCTCTTTGAGCCTCTTTGAGTCCTCTGTGGGGACTGAAAAACAATATGTGTCAATGTCCTTTGCACACTTCTGGAAACAGGGTAGGCACTTGATATACACTAGCTTCCATCCCACCACAAGTGAGATTATGTACACATAATGGATAGGAAGAGATTGCTTGGGACCCCTGAATGCAGTGGGATCTCAGGAAATGCTTAAAGGCTGACAGACTAGGGGATGGAGTGAGTGCGGATTTGAGGGGAAAAGAAGGAGAAGAGAACAGGTAAATTCAGATTTGTGAATCAGCTCTGGTAGAACTCAGTAGAATTTCCAATAGACAAATACCAACCTTAGCAGATGGTGCTCTCTGGCCTCGCACACCTCCAGTGGGGATGCAAGATCCTCTTAGCCCAGCCACTTGGGATGATTCTGGGACTCATTTGCACTCCAGTCTGTGTCTTTCAGGTTCTCCTCCTTATATCTGTTTCTGGGGTGGCCACACATCCAGACCTGGTGATAAGGCACACAGCTCAAGCAAACAGAATGTGGTGCTCGGGACTGAAGCTGTGGGTACATCCCAGTCCCATCAGAGTTTATAAAGCTAGCTCCATCTCCTCTTGATTGCAGGTGGCTTTGGAGGCTCAGAGCTCTGGGGAGGTCCTAGAAACACACCTACCCCTGTGTCCTCTCCTGCGGTCCTGTTCAGGCCTCAGGGAAGAAGAAATTATCCCCTGTAGATTATAGTCACTTGCTTTGGTCTTGAGGCAGAGGGAGGTGAGGGTCTCCTTGAGGAATTGGCACTTATGGTTCCATTCTTGCCAGCAGAATTCCTGTCTCCTCCCTGGATTCTGAAGTCTGGATGAAGAAAAGCCATCTTGCCCCTCCGGAGTTTGCAGGAACCTGGGGGACAGTTTGCCCAGCTATTCTGACTGAATGACCCAAGGGTCCATCTCTGCTGGACATTGAGGGCCTGGGCCCTAATACTGGTCAAACAAGTTGGTGACACCGAGTTCCACGGAGTGTGGGTCGAGCGCTAGGTAGGGGTGAGGCTAGGTTCCTTTTCTTGTGCTTTCTGTGTCTCAGCAGCAGTAGAGCACCAAGGGGAGTTGGGGGCACATGGGGCAGGGGTTCTGCTGCCTGACCCTCTCTAGGAAGCTCTCCTGGCTTCGACCTCCAGGGAATCATCTGAGGAGAAACTGGGGACCTTGTTAATGGAATAAGTAGTTTATTTATATTAGCAACTTAAAAAATTATATTTTCAGAAATGAAACGAACTTCTAAGCGCAGCAAATGCCAATGGGCGTATGGAGAAGCCAAGGGAATTGTTAACCAGAAGCAAAAATGCAAACTGATCATCTCCCAGTTGTGGCTCTTTCCCTCCTTTTCCTGTCTCTGACTGTGCTTTGTGGGCAGGTAGGGTGGGGGTAGCTTCCTCCCTATCCATTTGTCAGCTGACACTGCCGTCCTGAGACTGCATCATGTGGGGCTCAGCTGAGGCTACTGGATCAGGTGGTGGTTATGTTTCTGTGAATCACAGATTGTTTGAGCTGAAGGGAATTACAAAGCATCTAACCCAGCGGGCTCTCAACTGAGATGTGATGGTGCAGCAGTGCTTCTGAGTCAGGAGTGGCTCACCCAGTGGGAAGACCAGGAGCATGCTCAGGCACCAGCAAAGTAGAGGGATCAACATTAAAAAGAGGATATATTTGGACACTAAAAAAAAGTACTAGGAAATGATAGGACATTAGGATTTGCTTTAAAATAATCTAGGTGGGTGCATGGGGAAAAATATGAAGGATCTTTGGAGACAATTGACAAGATCTGAATGTGAACTGAGGGTTAAATAATAGTACTCTATCGCTGGGAAATGTCCCAGTTTTGGTAGCCGTACTGGCTGTGTAAGAGAATGACCTATTCTTAGGAACTACTCACTGAAGTGTTTAGTGATAAATGGTTTGGAAAAGAATTTGTATATATATGAATATTCTGTGTATATATTATATACATATATATAAAATGGGGTAAAATGAAAAGAATTGGTGATTCTGGATAAAGAGTATATAGAGTTCCTATACTATTCCTGCAAATTTAAAAATTCTATTAAAATACTTTATAAATATGAAATATATCTAATTACATCAAAATAAAAAGGTAAAAAAAATCAGGGTGAGAGTAGTGGTGATGGTTGAGATGAAGCAAGAACTGCTATAAGTTGGTAATTGTTGAAGCTGAATGATAGGGTCATGGGAGTTAATTTATCATGCTGTTTTGTACATATTTGAACCCCTTAATAATAGTTTTATTTTTTTATTGAAATATATTTGACATGTAATGTTGTGTAAATTTAAAGTGTAAAACATGTTGATTTGAACAATTTTATATTGTAGTATGATTGCCATTGTAGCAATAATTAGCACCTTTATAATGTCACATATTATCAGTTCTTTTTACTGGTTGGAGTAATTAGGATCTAGCCTCTTAGCAAGTTTGAATGTTATAATACAATATTGTTGCCTATATTCACTATCCTTCAGTATCCTGTGCATTAGATCTCTAGGACTTATTCACTACTTGATGCAAGTTTGTAGCTTTAATCAACACCTCTCCTATCCCCCAACTCCCCACCCCCTGGCAACCACTGTTTTACAAGTTAGGCTTTTTTAGATTCCACATATAAGTGATCTCAAAGAGTATTTGTCTTTCTCTGTCTGACTCTCTTTGTCACTTAGCATAATGTCCCCAGGGTCCACCTATGTTGTTGCAAATGCAGGATGTCCTTCTTTCTCATGGCTCAACAACATTCCATTGTATATAGACATCTTCTATCTTCTTTATCCATTCATCCGGTGATAAGCACTTAGGTTTATTCCATATCTTGGCTATTGTGAATAGTGCTGCAATAAACCTGTGAGTGCATATTAATAATAATTTTTGAAAACATTAAAGCATTACAGAAATGTAAAAACTTTTTGCAATTCCTTTCACTTAGTTTACAGTGTAAAATTCATAAGTAGAGTGGTCCGCACCGTAATTTTTCAGTTATCTTACAGGAAACAAAACTGATGTTCAAAGAAAGGAAATTGCTTACCCAGGGTCATGCAGCTGATTAGTTCTAGACCCAAAACTTCAACCCATGTCTCATGGGTCCCAGTCTACAAATCTTTACACAATGCCTTCATCCTCTTAAAAGGTGTTTGGTCAGTAATTTGGGATTAATAAGTGCATAGAACTTTCTATCTTGCCCTAAAAAGACGCTTCAGTACTTTCTGGCTTCACTTTTTGGAAATTTTTTAAAATTGAAAATTTAGAGATTAATATAATAAACATCCACCACTTTGACTTAATTTTTCAATCAGAAAAATAACACTTTAAAGGTCATTGAAATCTTCATGTATTTTATCCCAGTCCCATGCCTCTCCCTCCCTAGAGACAACCATTATCATAAATTTGACTTGTATCCTTTAGTCTATGAAAGCATAATTTTCAAAAAGATTAGGGGCCGGCCGGGTGGCACAGCTGTTAAGGGCGCATGTTCTGTTTCGGCGGCCCAGGGTTTGCTGGTTGGGATGCCAGGTGGGGACGTGGCACCGCTTGGCAAGCCATGCTGTGGCAGGTGTCCCACATATAAAGTAGAGGAAGATGGGCACAGATGTTAGCTCAGGGCCAGTCTTTCTCGGCAAAAAGAGGAGGATTGGCAGCTGTTAGCTCAGGGCTGATCTTCCTGGGGGTGGCGGGGGCGGTGGGGGGTGTGGGGGAGGTGGGGGTGGGGGTGGCGGGGTGGAGGGGAGCCGGGAATTTAGAACTGTGATTCTCATGTAAATATAAAAGAAACACATATCAAAGAGTTTATTCAATTTATCAATGATGAAAACCATAAGATGTTAAGGCTGGTTCAAAGAGCATTTGAATGAATGGGTATTTATAAGCTATAAATGTAAAGAATGAATGAAAGAAACTTAATTAACTTAAAAGAAAGTCAGAGGAAGACTGCTGGGCTAAATACCCAAGTGGTTCTTGTGCTAGATGGCAATAGACTGTCAACTTTGGGGCTATTTTCTCTATAAGACAGATATTATTTGCATTTCTACTAGACAAAAGTCTGTAAGTTAACATGAAAGTTCATTAAGTCTGGAACTTTTAATCAATGGTAAACAGTGAGTCAAATCAGGTCCATTTTCCTAAGTAAATCCTTGGGCTGGCCTGTTAAACAATGCCTAGTATTGACATTGAAAGGACATACCACTCACCTTTTCCCGTTGTTTCCAAGTTTTGGATAATTTTTCTTAGCAAGTCTGTATTTCTATATTTTACTACATATAGGAATCGATAAATAGTAATAGTAACTCCTATTTGTTGAATTTTTATTTGTGCTCAGCACAGTTTTTTTAAGTCTGTTTTTAAAAAAGTTATTTTATTGCGGTCATATTGGCTTACAACATTGTGTAAACTTCAGGTGTGCATCACTATATTTCAGTTTCTGTATAGACTTCGTGTTTTCACCACCTAAGTCCAGTTTTTATCTGTCACCGTACATATGTGCCCCTTTACCCCCTTTGCCCTCCCCCCGACTCCCTTCTCCTCTGGTAACCACTAATCTATTCTCCTTATCTATGTGTTAGTTTGTTTGTCTTCCACATATGAGTGAGATCATACAGTACTTGTCTTCCTGGGTCTGAAATCATGTGGTATTTCTCTTCTCTGTCTGACTTATTTCTCTTAGCATAATGCCCTCAGGGTCCATCCATGTTGTCTCAAATGGCACAATTTTGTCTTGTTTTTTTTTTTTTTTTTTTAAGATTTTATTTTTTCCTTTTTCTCCCCAAAGCCCCCCGGTACACAGTTGTATATTCTTTGTTGTGGGTCCTTCTAGTTGTGGCATGTGGGACGCCGCCTCAGCGTGGTTTGATGAGCAGTGTCATGTCCGCGCCCAGGATTGGAACCAACAAAACACTGGGCCGCCTGCAGCGGAGCGCGCGAATTTAACCGCTCGGCCACGGGGCCAGCCCCAATTTTATTTTGTTTTAATAGCTGATTAGTATTCCATTGTATGTATATACCACATCTTCTTTATCCATTCATCTGTTGGTGGTCACTTGGGTTGCTTCCACATCTCAGCTATTGTGAATAATGCCCAAGCACTGTTTTAAGCGTTTACGTGTATTAATTCCATTTAGTCCCTCAATACCAACATTAGGTACTATTATTATTCTCATTTTACAGATGAGAAAACTGAGGCACAGAAGTTAAGTAAGTTCCCTGAGGTTATAAACTTGAAGGTGGCAGAACTATGATTCAATCCCGGGCTGTCTGGTGTCATCCTGTACACCAGGATTTTGCAATTTTGCCCTGTTTTGCCCTCAATATCATATTTTAGAGAACTCTCCAGGATGATAATGTAGGTATAGCTCATTCACTTTGACTACAATTTTACCTTATAGTGTTCCAAGGTGTTAGTATACAACAGTTAATTTACCTGTTTCTCGTTGGTGAACATATAAGTTGTTTCCAGACTTCCAGTGTGCCATGAATATCCTTGGCTATGTGTCCTCGTGCTTGCATGTGAGGGTCTTTCTAGGTTAATTACCTCAAAATGAAATTGCTCTCCTTTACTTTGGAAGGAGCAGATGGGTCATTAAGTGATCTTTCCACAACCTCTAACAGACTCCAAGAGGGGCACAGATGTAGCTTACAGAAGGCAGGAGCCTTTCCCTTTTTTCAAAGAGAGAGAAGAGTGACAGAGACTACAGATGCAGAGCCAGAAGCAGGCATCTGCATCCTGAGTCTGAGTGAGGAGTAATAACTTATTTGACCTTTTAAGAAGAAAGGGACTCCTTCGCACCTGTTAGGATGACTGTTAAAAAAGACCCCAGAAAATAACAAGTGTTGGTTGAGGGTGTGCAGAATTTGGAACCTTGGTGCATTGCTAGTGAGAATGTAAAGTGGTTCACCAGCTATGGAAAATGCTATGGTGGTTCCTTAAAAAGTTAAACATAGAATTACCATATGACCTAACAATTGAACTTCTAGGTACATATCCTAATGAATTGAAAGAAGGGTCTATTAGTTTGCTAGGGCTGCCATAACAGATTACTACAGACTGTGTGGCTTAAGCAACAGACATTTATTTTCTCACAGTTCTGGAGGCTAGGAATCCAAGATCAAGGTGTTGATGGGGTCGGTTTCTTCTGAAGTCTGTCTCCTTGGCTTGTAGATGGCCATCTTCTCTCTGTGATTTCATGTGGTCTTTCTTCTGTGTGTGTCTGTATCCTAATCTTCTTTTCTTATAAGGAGACCAGTCATATTGGATTAGAACCCACCCATATGACCTCATTTTACCTTAATTACTGCTTTAATGACCCTATCTCCAAATACGGTAACATTCTGAGGTACTGGAGGTTAGAAGTTCAACATAAGAGTTTTGAGGGGGACCTAATTCATCCTATAACACATGGACTTAGATACTTGTACACCAATGTTCCTTGTAGTCTTATTCACAATAACCAAAAGATGGAAACAACACAAATGTCCACCAACAGATAAGTGGATAAACAAAATGTGGTATATACATAGCATATAATATTATTCAGCCAGAAAAAGGAATGAAATTCTGGTACATGCTACAATATGAATGAACCTTGAAAACTTTATGCCAAGTGAAATAAGCTAGACACAAAAAGACAAATATTGTATGATTCTACTTATATGCAATACCTAGAATAGGCAAATTCATAGGTAGAGAAAGTAGGATAGAAGTTACTGTGGGCTTGGGAGAGGGAGGAATGAGAGTTATTATTTAAAAAATACAGAGTTTCTACTTGGGATGATGAAAAAGTTCTAGAAATGGACAGGTGGTGATGGTTGCACAGCATTCTGAATGTACTTAATGCCACTGATTTGTACACTTAAAAATGGTTGAAATGATAAATTTTATGGTATGTATATTTTACTGTAATAAAAAAAGAGGAAAGAGAAGGGTAACGGTATCTGACTTCCAGGCTTGCTATGAGAGTTAAATAACATATTATTTGTAAAAGCACCTCCTGCTGCATATAGTAGATGCTCAGTAAATTATAGCTGCTACTTGTTTCTTCATTTCCTTGATCATCTTCTTTGTCTTCTTCTGACTTGTGTTAATTTCAGAGTTCAGGGTCTGTATCGACTGAAGTGTGCCCCCCCCCACCCCCTTGCAAATCATATATTGAAGTCTGAACCCCCAATGTGACTCTTTTTGGAGATAGTGTCTTTAGAGAGGTAATTAATTAAGGTTAAAAGAAGTCACAAAGGGGTCAGCCCTAGTGGCCTAGTGGTTAAGTTCAGCATGCTCTGCTTTGGTGGCCCAGGTTCAGTTCCTGGACATGGACCTACACCACTCTGTTAGCAGCCATGCTATGCTGGTGGCCCACAGACTAAAAAATAGAGGAAGACTGGCACAGATGTTAGCTCAGGGTGAATCTTCCTCAGCAGAAAAAAAAAAAAAGAAAAAAAGAAGTCACAAAGGTGGACACCTAATCTGATAGGAATAGTGTTCTTATAAGAAGAGGAAGAGACACCAGAGAGCTCTCGAGCTCTCTCTCCTTGTGCAGAGAGAGAAGGGGCCATGTGAGGACACAGCAGGAAGGTGGCTGTCTTCAGGCTAGGAAGAGAGGCTTCACCAGAAACCAGCCCTGCTGACACCTAGATCCCAGACATATACCTCCCAGAACAGCTGAAAATAAATTTCTATTGTTTAAGCCACTCCGTCTGTGGCATTTTGTTATGGCGGCCCTCGTAGTCTAATACAGAGACTGGGGACACGATAGTTGTGGCCAACTTTCCACTATCCACACAGGCATTACTTTTCAACTGTCATCTCCAACCCTACCAGGTGGTTGCCCTTCTCTGCTTGGGCTTTCTCACCCTGCCATCACTGGGTGAGTATTTAGAAAGCTCGAATTTATCTCAGTGTTACCCTGAGGAAAACATGATTAGAAGGAAAATCTGCTATAGAAATAAATTACCTTGTGGGTTTCTGAGACAAATATGAGTTATGTTTGGAATGTCTGTGCAACTGCTTTCTCCCCACGGACACTGATGACCAAGTGCTGACTGTAAATGATACACATGCAGATATAGAAATGGAGGTGCATACCTGGATTGTGTAGACTGTTCAAACAGCACAAGCCCAAAGGAACCAATTTACATGGAAGTGAGAGCAGGTGGGAGAGAATGAAGTAGAAAGAGCATGGCTTTTGCAATTAAACAGGTTAAGACAATCTGGCTTCATCACTTTTACAAATTGTATGATCTTAATTAAATCACTTAACCTGAGGGTTTCCCTTTGCAAACTGGGGGAAAGTACCCACTCCAAAGCGTAATTGTAAAGGTTCACATGAGACAATGTTTGCAACGCATGCATAAACTCTAATTGCTTCCTTTCTCTATTTTGAAGTAAAGTTAATCAAGCAGATGTTTTCTTACAGTCCCACAGAATGTAAAATAGAGGGGAGACCAATATTTCCCAAGGGGTAAAGATAACAGAAAGAGTAAGGACCTGTGAGGGAGGGCAAACTTAGTGGAAAGTGAGAAGAGAAGAGGGCCTAGTTCTTAGTAGGGGCTTAAAAACAAAATCTGCTGAATTAAGTGTAATTATTAGACTGCTATATTACATTTGCCTAGCTAAAGGTAACAGAAAACTCAAACAAGGTGCCTTAAGTGATAAAGACATTTATTCTTTAATAATAAATTTGATGGTAGACTTGTTTTATTTATTTATTTTTTTTTCAGGACGATTAGGCCCGAGGCAACATCTGCTGTCAGTCCTCCTCTTTTTGCTGAGGAACATTAGCCCTGAGCTAACATCCGTGCCCATCTACCTCTATTTTATATGTGGGACACCTGCCACAGCATGGCTTGATAAGCGGTGTGTAGGTCCACACCCGGGATCCGAACCAGCGAACCACAGGTCACTGAAGCAGAACGTGCAAACTTAATCACTGCACCACCGGGCTGGCCCCATGGTAGACTTGTTTTAATCAGTGAACAAATATCTTACTCAGAAGTCAGGTAGCTAATTTCTCCTGGAAGCTCATTGGCCAGAAGTAGATCACACTATCACCTCTAACCACAAAGGTGACTGGGAAAGAGAGTACTGGCTTATTAAGCCTCTGGAGTTTGAGGCAGGCAAGGCAGAAGGAAGAGGAATGGTTGTTGGGTCTGCAACACTGGGCTTAGATTGTTAGGGGAGACAGGAATGACTACTTAATGCGCTTATATTAGTGGAGGGTCAAAAAACGTGACCTGGATGGATTTGGTGTCTATATTTAAACTGCTTTCTCTATGAAGAAAAAAAATGGAAATTTTCTCTTATCCCATCTTGAATATCCTCTCTCTTCATTACATATTCAAATCCTACTTTCAGGTAAATACCTACTGTTCACTCATTCATGCATATGTATAGGCATTCATCTATTTATTAATTCACTTAATAGTATCAATTTTATACCTACCGTGTGCAAAGAGCTGTGCATGGTTCCTTTGTCTTAGGTAAGTCTTTTGTCTTAGATGTCCAAAGGAAGCAGGTACCTGGTAGGAGCTGAATGCAGACTCACCAAATTTAGGAACTCACCAAATTAACATGTGTAGTTTCATAATCCTGAAGATTCATCAGAGATAAAACTTGCAATTTTGCTGGGATATGAATTCAAACCACCTGCACTGTCCTGCTGGTGTTTGCAGTGACTCACTTTCCTCGTAAGTGAATTTAGCTCAGCTCCCAGTATTTGCATCTCAGTGTGCCTTTGTTGAATATGCATTTTATAAGGAAATTATATGCTACAGTGAAATTTCCCGGATTGGGGATCGGATAAGTTTTCAGAAATGTCACTCAATAATAGAGAAAGTCTAACCAGTGTTCTCTAAAAGTCAATCATAGTTTTTGCTAAAATTACATGCGACTTGTAATATTTGCTTACTGTTAAAACTCACTTAAAAACAAACTGAACCCAGCCCTACCTTAAGAAAAGAAATTCCTAAAATCCATGGATTTAATGTCAATTGTATTTTTAGTGCATATTAAAATAAATATATAACTCATAAAGTAAATTTGTTAACTTGTGTTTTACCTCAAATCCTGTTGTCAACTCTAACATGGCCTTGGAAATCACTTAAACCAGGTTTAAATCCTAGTTCTGATATTTACTAGAGGTGTAGCCTAAGATGAATTACATAATGTCTATAACTCCCAAGTTCCTCATCTGTGAAATGGGGTTGAAAATTCCTATCAAGGAATGTTGAGAGAACCAAATGAGATACAGCACACACAGTGTGTAGATTTGTGTAGTGTGTGGTGCATAGTAAGCTTCCAGTTAATAATAGCTTATATTGACTATGGATTGCAATTTAGGTTAACTAATTGCCAAATATAGCTTTGTCTTCCTGGAAACAAAGACAAAAAGAGTAAACTATTTGACTCTATCCTAGTAGAATAGATTTTCCTTGGGGTGCTAAACGCAGGCATCTCTAAGAAAGTGTCAGAAATCCAGTGAGCAGCTCGCTGAAGATTGGTGAATGGCTGTGATTGGTAAGTGGTGACTGGAATGAAGAAGAAAAAGGTGAGTCTCAGGTAGAATTGGAACAGGATATCGCATACACACTCTGAGTGACCAATAGGAAGAGCAAGCCTGGAGGAAATGCTGTCCAGTCACAAGGGTGCTGAAACGATGCAGTGCCGCAGACAGCAAGTTGTAAGTAATTTTGTCCAAACATGTCTCTGCTTCCTAACGATCGTATCTCAGGTACGCCTCCTCTTCTCCACCTTTCTTTCTTTTTTTTTTTTTTTTAAAGATTTTATTTTTTTCCTTTTTTTCTCCCCAAAGCCCCCCAGTACATAGTTGTATATTCCTCGTTGTGGGTCCTTCTAGTTGTGGCATGTGGGAGGCCGCCTCAGTGTGGTTTGATGAGCAATGCCATGTCCACGCCCAGGATTCGAACCAACGAAACACTGGGCCGCCTGCAGCAGAGCGCGCGAAGTTAACCACTTGGCCACTGGGCCAACCCCTCCACCTTTCTTACAGTCTGTCACCTCAACCTTTCACCCATATCTACCTTTCTCACTCGTGCCTCCACATCCCACTCCATCTTCTCTTCCAGCTGTCTGATTGCTGACCTTCCTGTAAATAATGCTCGCTACTCCCAGCATTTACTGCATTCCTAGGATGGTGCTCTTGGGGGAAGTAGCTGGAATGAGCCTTTGAGGGTTGATGGCTACAAAACACTTTATCCTTAAGTCATAAATAGCCTCCAGTGTTAATGTGGCTGGATTATAGCCTCAAGGACAGAAGATGCTGAGGATGACAGGTTTCAGAAACATGGTTATAGCTGCCTCTTATTCTGTGCTAAACTGTTCACCTTTATCTCCCATGTCTCTCAGCATGGACTGCCCCAGAGGTCCATCCAGTCTGACCTTTGCATGTAATGCCCTCTCTAATTCCCATCTTCTTGTTGTTCTTCAAGCTTATGATGGTTTTCTTTCTTCCCCAATCAAGATTTGTCTTTCCCATGCTTGAATGTCCAGTTTAAACTTCCCCTCTTCCCAACCACCCTAACTGAAAGGAATATTCCTTTCATCTGAAATCCTACAGTATTTTCACCTTGGACATGCCACTTCATCCTTGGTTATAAACTGCCTTAAGCACATTTTGAAAATTACTAAATTTGTGACAGTTTTGCCTCTCTAGCGAAACTATGGGCATTTTGGAGGGCAGGGACCAAAGGGTTTGCATGGTCTGTATTCCATATAGCTCCAAACATATAGCAGGATACACAGTGGTGCTCAATAAATATTTACTGGTTGAATAACAGAAGGGAATGACTTTTGGGGAAATGAAAGGCACAGAAAAGTGAATTGAAAATTGACCAATAGCATCTCAGGAAGGGAACAGGACCAGAGAATCTCATAGGTTGTTACTTTCCTTCATGATTAGGCACAAAAGGATGATTGGGGATTGGACATGGGAGGAAGTGGTTGGAGCTGGGGCAGAGCAGGCTACAACAGGATTTGCAAATACAGATTCAGGTGTGTCTAGGCCTAAAATTTGAGGTTCAGGGAATTCAGTTCAACCTAATCTGATTAAATTGTCATAGAAATGTAGAATCACAGAGTGGGAAGGGACATCAGGGGTCACTTCAAAAGGCATTGGCTGATGTGTGAGTCTCCTTTTCAACATCCTATCCATGTGGGCATCAAAACTCTGCCCAGACACCTCTAGTACTGGGACTTTATTTGATGGAATGGAATTCAATTTGGCTCAGTTCAACAATTAAAAAATCTGAGTACCTAATATAAACCTAACATTGTGGCATGTGCTCCTGCTGGGAAGGAACAGGTGACCTACAGCTCTGCATTTCTGTGGCTCGTATGGAGTGTGGGGAGTTTCCTACAACATTTTGCTAGGTTCATCTCTTTTTTTTCCTACCTTTTTCTATCCTTCCCTCTATGGTTCTTTCTTTCCAACAATTTTCTTTTCCTATCCTCTCTTTTTTTTCCTTCATATATTCAGCATAATTTAGGCTCTCTAAGAGCATTCAAATCTTGGGATAGTTTCCTTGGAAATACTGAGGGCAAAGGAAACTATGACTCTCTGTCCTAAGAACATATGTAAAAGATGGAAGAAACCTTAAAGATTGTGTATACAACTCTGTCATGGAAAAGGAGATACTAAGGGCCAGAAAAGAAAAACGTTCACTCCTGATCACCTGATCAAATAGATGGTGAGGACGGGTGAGATTAACTGTCAAAAATTCCAAACCGCAGATCCCAGAATACTCCCAGTGACCAACACTCAAGTATGTAAAATAAAAGGACTGTAAAATTTGAGCTGACAAGGATGTCACATTTACATATCATTTGCATACACCCACATCAATCCCTGTGATCTCTTCTCAGTTATTTCTCAAGTGAAAATGTATCATTGCTTCCCTTGTTTGTCATTTTTAGTTTTTCATTTCTCTATTCCTCTTCACCCACTCACAGTCTTTGGCCCAGATCTTCTGCAGCACGCAAGGGGAAAAAGTATTCGCAGAACATTAAAATTAAGCTTCAGACAACTGTGTTTCTCTGACCATCTGGTTCCTTCTAGAACAGCCACTTCTCAAAGGCAGGAGATCTTGGCCTCAATGTTGCATCCAGAGCCCAGAAAAGGGGGATGCTCAGTAAGTAAGGCCCAGGTTGGAGAGGCTGATGGTTACAGGCAGAGCCACCCAGAGACAGTTGGGACACATGGTCTGACAATGATTTTAATACCAGACTGTATATTCCTTGAGGGCAATGACTTTCTTATTCATCACACCATCTCCAGCACTTAGTCCAGCATGAAGTACCTAGTAGACCATATATATTTGTTGAGTGCATGAATGTATGAAGTTATATGAAAAAGCTTTACGTCCTTATATAAGGGTATAAAAGACAAATATCAGTTAGTTATCTACTGAATGAATCGCCTCTAGAGAAAATAATAACATCTCATGCTTTTGGAAATGTCACAGCCATTCTCTTATTTGATCTCTACTGTAGGTTTCTGACATATGTGTTTATTGGGAAAGTGCCATGTGAAGTCCTAACTGCTATACAAGAGTCATGTGTTATATTTTTGACATAATTAATGGATTAATCAATTTTTGGAACAAATATTCCCAACCTTAGATTAGGTTCCTGGGAGGCCAAGTAACAAAATTTATCCTCAAGAACTCATTAGAGAGGAATGACACATAAATAAATTCTTAATAAAGACATGTGAATGCATAACTGAGGAATCCAATTTGAGTCAGTTTAAACAAAAGAGGGGAATTTATCATAGCTTACAGAAGTACCTCATGGACGTGGTGGTGGTTTTGAAACATGTCCAAAAATTCTCTGATAGTCCTCCTTTCAAGAAGTGCAGCTTAATTCCCTCCCCCAGAGCATGGGCTGGACTGAGTGACGTACTCCTAACAAATGGAGTGTGGATGAAGTGATAATGTACGACTTCTGAGACTTGGCCATTGCATTAGTTTTCTAGAGCTGCTGTAACAAAGCGCCACGAACTGGGTGACTTAAAAAACAGACATTTATTGTCTCATAGTTCTGGAGGCTAGAAGTCTGAGATCAAAGCAGGGTTGTTTCTTCCGAGGCCTGCGAGAGAACCCGTTCCACGCCTCTTGCTCAGCTTCTGGTGGTTTGCTGGCAGTCTTTTGGTGTTCGCTCTGATCTCTACCTTCATTGTCACACAGCGTTTTCCCTGCGTGCACATCTGTCTTTGTCTCCAAAGTTCTCCTTTTCACAGGGACATCAGTTGCATTGGATTAAGCCCCGCCCTAATGACCTCATTTTAACATGATTCCCTCTGTAAAGACTTGTCTCCAAATTAGGTCACATTCTGAGGTACTGAGGGTTAGGACTTCAACACGTGAATTTTGAGGAGGACACAAGTCAACCCATAGCAATCAGAAAAGGCATGTGGCTTCCTCCCTGCTCACTCTCTTGGATCATTGGGTCTGGGGGAATCTAGCTGCCATGTTGTAAGAACACTCAGGAGGACTTATGCAAGTCTACTTGACAGGGAACTGGGGCCTCCTGTAAACAACCAGTGAATGAGCCACTTTGAAAACAGCTCTTCCAGCCCCAGTCAAGCCTTGAGATGACTGCAGCTCTCCCTGACATCTTTTCCCCCGAGCTTCATTGAGGTACAATTGCAATAAAAAATTGTATATAGTTATGGTGTATACTTTGATGATTTGATATACTTATACACTGTGAAATAATCCCCACAATCAAGCTAATTAACATCATCATCACCTCACATCGTTACCATATATGTACATATATACATATATATATATATTTTGTGTGTGTGTGAGAACACTTAAGATTTATCCTCTTAGCATATTTCAAGTATACAGCACAGGATTGTTAACTATAATCACAGTGTTGTACATTAGATCCCCAGAACTTAGTCAGTCATCTTCCATAATGGAAGCTTTGTGCCCCTTGATCAACATCTCTCATTTCCCCCTCCCCCAGCCCTTGGTGGAGAGTAATTCTACTCTCTGCTTTTATGAGTTTGACTTTTTAGATTACAAGTATAAGTGAGACTATGCAGTATTTGTCTTTCTCTGTCTGGCTTATTTCACTTAGCAACATGTCCTCCAGTTTCATCCATGTTGTTGTAAATGGCAGGATTCCCTTCTTTTTCAAGGCTGAATAATATTCCATTGTATATACCACATTTTCTTTTTCTGTTCATCTGCTGACAGCATTTTGGTTGTTTCCATATCCTAGCTATTGTAAATAATGCTGCAGTGAACATGGGAGTGCAGATAACTCTTTGAGGTCCTGATTTTGTTTCCTTTGGTTATATACCACAAGTGAGATTGCTGGATCTTCTGATAATTCTATTTTTAATTTTTTGAGGAACCTCCATACTGCTTTCCATGATAGCTGTACCGTTTACATTCCCACCTATAGTGCCCAGGGTTCTGGCTGACATCTTGACTGTAACCTCATGAGAAACCACGAGCAGAACCACTCAGCCCAGCGGCTCTGGAATTCCTGACCTGCAGAAACTGTGAGATAATGAATGTTTGTTGTTTAAAGCTGTTAACTTTGGGATAATTTGTCATGCAGCAATAGATAATTAAAACAGATTGCACAGAAAGAGAGAAGGCAGGAACTGGAGTCTGGAAAGTAGGCAGAACTCTGCCTCTGGCTGCTCTGCCTACTGGCTTTCTCCAGTACTTCAATCATCAACAGCAACATGGTTACCCCGTGGCTCCTGTGTTTACATGCTACAGTTCCAGTGACATAGAAATCCCAATTCTGAATTTTTGAGTGAGGCAATGTGGGGTCCAACTTGGCTTAGTTGTGGCAGGGGATATGTTTAGGGACAAATCCAAGTTTTGTGGAGCTTGAAGATTATATGATTTGTGGGGGTGCTCATTGAGAAAAAGATCACATACAAAAAATTACTTGGGGGGACCGGCCCCATGGCCTAGTGGTTAAGTTCACGCACTCTGCTTCGGCGGCCCAGGGTTTCACTGGTTAGGATCCTGGGTGAGGACATGGCACCGCTCATCAGGTCATGATGAGGTGGCAGCCCACACAGCACAACCAGAAGGACTTACAACTAGAATATACAACTATGTACTGGGGGGCTTTGGGGAGAAGGAAAAAAAATGATCACTTGGAATGAAATAAATCCCAACAAATTAGAAATGTTCTAAAGCTAACAAATACCAAAACATTACGAAATAAAAAAATTCCATGATATTTTTGTTAGTTAACTCTGAAGGTTGGAAGAGGTTTCCATAGGGTATCTTCTGGCTCTGTACATTGCAAACCCAACTGCATCCAGATGCTGTAGGCCACATGAGTACAGAGATGTGAATTCTGGCTCTGCACTTTCATGCACGATGCTGGGTGAGTTGACACAGTGGGTGATAGCAGTTATCCTGGAAGCATTCTCCACTGGGATGACTACCAGTAACTTAACTAAATATGAAACTATTTACAAATCATATAAATATATGCAGTCAACCCAACCACAGTGTATTTCCACCTCAACCACCCCTTAGATGGACCTCACATTGTCTGCAGCCACTCTAAAGCTGCTGGAAGGAAAGCGTGATGGGGGGGGGGGGGAATCTAGGTGGGAAGATACAGTGGTTTTAACCAATTGTGGCTAAAATACCTTCTTTTAAGGATTTTACGACAAACATCTGCCCCTGTGAACACATAGCTATGTCCTTCCCAGGGCCTTGGAAGAATCCGGGCAAGTGAGGATCCCTGAAGTCTTGGTTTGTCCCCTTCATGGAAAAATTGCCTCTCAGCAGGATCTTGTAGTACAGAATGGTTGCTGGGGACTTAGCCTGGTGGACGAGGTGGGTGTTCCCTGAGAAAATGAAAAAATTCTGTGACGATAGATAATTACAATATACTGTGAGAAGTGATGTGGGCAGACGAAGAGAGCACAAATGTGGAAGTGGGGGATCGACTCAGTCTTGCAGAGTAGACGTCAGGGAAAGCGTGTTGTGGAAAACGATGTCTTGGGTGAATTATAAAGGTTGAGTGGAAGTGAGGGGGGAAGAATGTCCCAGGCAGATAGGTAGTATATGTAAATGGAGGAAGTGTGAGAGACCATGGCTGACTTGGGGCCACAGCAAATGTTTTAGTGATGTTAAAGTGAAGGGTGTGAGGATGGGCTGCCTGAGAGGCAGCTCAGGAAACAACACAGGTCACATCATGAGGGGCCTTGCATGCCATGCTAGGCTCTTGGAACTCAAACCTGATGGAAATGCCGAGTCGATACAGGGTTTGGAGCAGGGAATTCAGATGATCCAATTTGCATTAGTAATCAACCCAGCCCTTTCCATCAGTGTGGGAGACTTAGCAGTGTTAAAAGAAAATTTTCCACAGACAATTTTGTGATCTGGTAGGCTTTCATTCGGGGAGTCATGAATCAGGCAGCATCCAATCCAGCAGATAGAAAGGAGCTCTGAAGACCTGGACAAGGAGAGAGATTTTTATAGACCAAAGTGAGCAGGAACAAGTCAGTTATACTGAGCATTTTCTGATTGGTTAAAGCAGGATTAATTTCCTTATATGGAACATAGGGTAATCGTGGAGCCAGGTCAGGTAACTTGTCAGGCAAGCCTTCATTGGTTGACCTAGACTTTCCTTTTCTGGGAGAGCAAAGCACGGAAACTTAGTTAAATTTTACTTTGCTGACATGGGGCTTAGCATGAGTGACTCCATCTTGGGCCTAATGTAGTTACTTCAACAGCAGAGAGTGGAGCTCCTTCCCACTCAAACATAGAAATGCAGAAAAAAAAATTAATAACAAAATAATTTGAAAGATATGATTGAGCTCAAATCTAAGGAAACACAATCCCCAATAGCCAGAACTCAAGAGGCTCCTAAAAGCCAGAAAAGTGAGTGGAACTTGAACAATGGCCCAATGGGCAGGGGACTGGGTAAAGTTCTCATATAGTTGGGGCCTGGGGCTTTAATGGCTACAAAGGGAGGGAAGTCTGGACTGCAGTCTTGGTGCAGGCAGAGTGCTGGAACTGACTCTGGGAGCCATAAATCTGGCTGTCCACCCAGGCCTCTGTGGATAAAGGGTTAGGACATTGGAAAACCGTGCAGATGAGGGGTCATTCTTTTCTGAGCTTCAAACACAGAGACCTCTCAGAGACCCCTTTCCCTCCAGAGTCTGGGCTGTGTTTCCTACTTGCAACAAATCATAGGTGTATTTGTTGAGATCCCGCTATATGCCAGGTCTCATGTACTAGAGATAAAGAGATTCTTTTTTTTTTTTGACGAGGAAGTTTTGCCCTGAGCTAACATCCATTGCCAATCTTCCTCTTTTTTTGCTTGAGGAAGACCAGCCCTGAGCTAACATCCATGCCAATGTTTCTCTACTTTGCATGTGGGATGCCTCCACAGGATGGCCCATGAGTGGAGTAGGTCCACACCTGGGATCCTAACCCACAAACCCACACTGCTGAAGCAGAGCCTGGGGAACTGTAACCACTTGGCCACGGTGCCAGCATCCAACAGATATATTTTTTTAGGCTGCTGAATGATTATCTGGGAACATATCCAGTGAGAAAAAATTTGGAAAATTTTGGAATTTCTTCCCCTTAGCTTTCTCAACCTCAGCATTTTTCTGTCTTTTTCCATCTAAGCCCCTGCAAGGTCTTTGAGCCAGGATGAGCTGATTTCAGGAAGCATGTCCTGGCAAAATAGAATGGGAAGGATCCCACCCATAATGAGAGGCCATAAATCTCCATCAAGGGCCCTGATCCTTGGTCTGGTGCCTTAACCAGGAATTTTTATTTGTCCACAGGGCTTGGGAATTTATCAGTGGAAGAGTGGTGCTCAGCTCAACTGAGCACATTATCTGTCTACTAGGAAGCAGATCTAGGTGAAAGGTTAATGAATTGATAATGGCACACAAGGCAGGGTCCATAGGGCCTGTGGATCTGATGTCTGGCTTAGGCAAGCCGTGAGTAAATTGAGCTTTTGGGGAACTAGCAGGGTGTGTTAAGGGCTGGGTGGAGGTACCTGACTCCTGGGAGAAAGTCTGTATATAGGGTGGGGTTAGGCTAATTTACACCCTGAGGATTTATAACTTTCTTCCTGACAAGGAGTGTGGAGTGGAATGGTTGAGGTCCAAGTCTCTAAAAAGGACCAGGGAGACAACCTGCAGGCTTTGTTATCTGCCCAGGAGGGAGCATTATTTTGGATGGGGCAGGGGCCACTTGAAATGTGTATCTTGTTCTGTGAGTTACAAATACCCACTTGGAGACTAGATTGCCTCACTGTGTAGCTAAGATCTTGGCCTCCGGAAGCCCAAGAGGGTGCTGGGAGAAGGGCAGGGATGAACTTCACCCTTAGTTCTGCACTGTCCAATATGGTAGCCTCCAGACACATGTGGCTATTGAGCGCTTGCAATGTGGCTGGTCCAAAGTGAGATGTGTTGTAAGCGGATGATACACTTTGTATGTTGAAGACTTGGTACAAAAAGAATGTAAAATATCTTATTATTAATTTTTAAATATTGATTGTGTTGAAGTGAATATATTTTTGATATATTAGGTTAAATAAAATATGTTATTGAAATTAATTTCACCCATTTCTTTCAGTTTTTTAAAAATGTAACTAACTACTAGAAAATGTAGATGACACTTGTGGTCTGTATTTGTGTTTTGCTTTATGTTTCTGTTGGGCAGCGAGTGCTGCCTCAGTCCATCAGGACTTTCGGTTACTGCAGGATGGGGAGTCCCGGGTCCCTTCCTGCCTCTTCTTTCCTGCTCTAAACTCTGGAAACTTGATTAATTCTGCAAGGTCTTTACTCTTTTTCACCCACTTCCCTGAAAGAAGAAGCAGTAAATGGGATTAGGGCTTGAGGGATAATCTTCAGGAATTGCTAGGAAGAGGCAGCTGCAGGAGAGGAGATTAGGAAGGTTGAGATACCACCCTATGTTCTGCATAAAGAAGAGATGCAGAGCCAGCAAGCCCTCCAAGCCCTGTGCTCTCAACTAGGTAGATTCCTCCCTCCCGCCAGGGGACATTTGGCAATGTCTGGAGACATCTTTAGTTGTCGCAACCGGGAGAGAGGTGATGTTACTGGCATCTTAGGTAAGGCCAGGAATGCTGCTAAACATTCTATAATGCACAAGACAGTTCCCCCACCTCCCCAAAACAAAGAATTCTCCAGTCCCAAGTGTTAACAGTGTCAAGGTTGAGAGACCCTGGCCTGAGCTTAACTTAGGAAGGGCCTTGGACATAGGTCAGGAGAGAGCCTGTGGACACTGACACAGCAGAGGTGTCTGCTCCACCCTCTCCCATTCCCCGGCTCTGGCTCTTTCCTTGATCATCGGTGACTCATGGCCCTTCCCCTGCAGTCCTGAACCTGCCTGAACTCATCTTGGTGGAGACAGAAGGAGCTCTCCTTTGCAGGTGTGACTCACAGGCCCCATGCCCTGGGTGGAGACCTCTGCCTGCTGGAGACAAGCCCTCTAGGAGAGAGGTCTAGAGAGGGGATTGGTCCAGAAGGGCCATGGCTAGTTGCCCACTCTCTTCCCCTTACCTTGTCTATCTATTTTTTTTCCCGTTTCCAACTCCCTCTGCAGCTGCCCTAGAGCTCCAGAAGCTCCTTGTCAGACCTGACTCTACCAGAATTGTGGAGCAGAGGTCAGCCCCTGAGGAAGAAGCTGGCAGAGCTGATAGGGTTTCTCAGAGGGCATAAAACTGTGAACTTACCTCTGAATTTCTTGCAGGAACCCCGGTCTCCAGGGTCTGCAGCTGGGGAGCAGAGCTGTTGGGGTTTGGACAGGTCTATTCTGTAACTTTCCAACCAGATTTCATTGAGCCCTGATTCCAAACCCCCAGCTCTGTTAGGCACACTGCCCACCCTCAGGGAGTTCACGGTCTAGCTGGGAACACAATGCCTGCACACTTAAAATTATTATAAATGACTTTAAAGAGGACTTGTGATAGCAGAGGCTTTAAAGGAGCAGAGAGCCAGAGTTCTGAGTGATGACGAGGTTGCCCAGAGCTGAGGAAAGAGCCACAGGCTGACCCAACAGTTCCCCACCTGCATGGTGACCGTCTCCACAAAATGAAGGCAACAATAAAACCTAGGGCAAAATGAGACTCTGAACTGCCCCCTGTTCCCACTCTTCCCACACAGTTGGGTAGAGCCCATCTCAAGGAGAACTGCTGGGTGTTTCCACGTTGCTGTCTCCGTGGGAAATGGCTCACTGTGCAGCTTGCTGATTTGGAGGAGAAGGGTAGCAACTCCTTACAGGGAAGATGCAGCCCTGTAACTCGGCAGGGGTTATATTGAGCTTTAGCTAGAGGCATCTCTCCCAGTTCTTGGAGAAAGATTCTGCCCATCATTTGGCCTCATGTGTCCCTCTGACATGAGCTGTAATTTGCTGAGCATCTACTATGTGTCGGATACTATGCTAGGCACCTTGCTGCATTATCTCATTTGACTCTAACAACAAGCAATAATTGAACATTCTCTCTGGGCCAGGGGCTGGGTGACTGGGACATAAGATTAAAAAAAGACAATATATTCCAGGCACTCATGTCTAATGGAGAAGAAAGACAAACCGACATTTCTAGTGCAGTGTGCGAGTGCTGGTGTGAAGGTAAGGAACCAGCCTTGACTTGTTCTCCTAGCCTGCCGATGAGTACACTGCTACCTGGGTGATTCCTCCTGATTCAGGAAGCTCATGCACGTGCAGAGGCAGCTGGACACCACAACCAGACCTGGACCAGGTACCACGTGTTCCCAGATGACCACCTGCAGCCAAGGCAGATCTTCTCCAATTAAAAACCTAAATGTCTGGAGGCTGGCCTGGTGGCATAGTGGTTAAGTCCCTGTGATGCGGGGTTGGTGAGCTGAGGAGTCGAAAGAAAGATTTCTTGGACTCTCAAGATCTGGCAGTAGTGCACTTTTATTTAGAGAATAGTATAGAATAGCATGGGGACAGGACCCATGGGCAGTCAGAGCTTCTGCTGCCACTTCTGCTGCCCCAGCTGGCATGGGGACAGGACCCACGGGCAGGCAGAGCTGGTGCGTGGGGACAAGACCCACGGGCAGTCAGAGCTCCTGCTGCTGCCGCTGCTGCCCCTGCTGGCATGGGGACAGGACCCACGGGCAGTCAGAGCTCCTGCTGCTGCCCCGAGTTGAGGGTAAGGGCTAAATTTAAGGCATAGGTATGTGAGTCATCTCTTTACGAAGACAAAGGAAAGAACATGAAAAAAGTTAAAATGGTATCAGTGCAGGTGGGGTCTGGTCATTGGGTGATCCCATGACTTTTAGACAAGAATCAAATCGGATTAAGTAAAGGTTAGAAAGGTTAGAAGCCACCACCCTAAATCAGTTACATGAGATTGCCAGACAGCAACCAACTTAAGTTCTTGCCTCTGGCATTAAGAGTTTCTAGAGATAAGGCCATCCCCCTTCTTCCTGGCACAGAGAGGGAGGCATCTTTACAGATAGAAGTTTCCCTTAGAAATGTAAATCTTTCCCAACAAAGGGACAAGCAAGCAAATTCCACTCCTTGGAGCCTGCTTCTCACCTGTAGTATTAAAAGTAACCAGCCTAAAAGTCCTCATCATAAACCGTTTTAAAATTAAGCAGCCTAAAAATCCTTATCACCTGCACTCCGCTTCAGTGGCCCAGGGTTCGCCAGTTTGGATCGCAGGCGTGGACCTAGGCACCGCTCATTAAGCCATACTGTGGCAGGCGTCCCACATATAAAACAGAGGAAGATGGGCACAGATGTTAGCTCAGGGCCAATCTTTTTTATTTTTCTTCTGTTTTTTCTCCCCAAATCCCCCTAGTACATAGTTGTATATTTTAGTTGTGGGTGCCTCTAGTTGTGGCATGTGGGACGCTGCCTAAGCATGGCCTGATGAGTGATGCCACATCCATGCCCAGGATCCGAATCAGCGAAACCCTGGACCCCCACAGCGGGGCACACAAGCATAACCACTTGGCCATGGGGCCGGCCCTAGGGCCAATCTTCCTCAGCAAAAAGAGGAGGATTGGCCACTGATGTTAGCTCAGGGCTAATCTTCCTCAAAAAAAAAAAAAAAAAAAAACAAAAACCCCAAATGTCAGCAGCCAGTCGGTAATACTGAGGGACTTTGCTTTCCTAACATGGGAAAGGGACAGTTCATGGTCTTCTGGCTTTAGAAAACTACCCCATTTCTCCTCCCACATCTTCAGATCCGAAGTTTTCCCAGACTGTGCTGGATTGGGCTTCCTGCTTGAAGGTAAATTTTTCTTTTTTTTCACTCAGCACTCAATCTTTGGATTCTGATAGTTTTAAATTTTTTTCCGCAACAAAGGCAAACCAGAGCACAGAGAAGGAATGATGAATTCTATCTGTAGGAGTCAGAGAAATCCCCAGAAGAGGTTACATTTAGGCTGGGACTAGGATGATGACAAAGAGATTTGTCAGGCTGACAAAGGGATGGGGAAGCACGTTCCAGGCACTGGGGAGCAAAGCAAGAGCTGTGTGCAAATACATGACCTGTTCAGGCCAGGCCAGGTCATTGGGTGCGGCCACAGGCTAGGTGTTTGGTGGGAACTGTCGGGAGCTCCCTGAAAAGTTAGGTTGGGACAGGCTTGTAAGATACTACTAAGGAGTCAAGAATTCTCCTCATGGGCCAAGGGTTGCAAACTCAAATGCCTCAAAGGGCTACTCAGACACGTTAAATAAATGAAGAAGGTAGGTTTTATTCTTTCTGCATGGACACGCTTTTTTCCTTTTTTTGCGAGAGCTCATTTTACACCTATAGTGATATTCTTCACATCCAAAAAGTAAGTATCATCTTCATTCATTCAAAGAGTACTGATTGAGCATCCTCTGTGTGCCAGGCATTGTTCTAGGCACTGGCTATTTGTCTTGAAACATGTAGGTCCACGTTTCCTTTCTCACTTTTGCTAAAGATGAGAATACAATAAATTTTCTCTACTAATAGGAGAAACTCAGAGCATGATAAAAGGGCAACAGACACTCTAAAAAGAGTGGTGGGGAAAAATGGGGGTGGGAAGAATTGGAGAATCTGTGTCCTGTTTAAAAGGGCATCTTTGACTCAGCTCCAGATGATTATGGCTGTGCTGGGAATAAGGCTGGTGGAGTGATCTATTTCAATTTTTCTTCCCAGAGAAACTGGGAATATGGAGTTTTAAAATGTAATCCATCAATTTTTTTATGTTGGCTAAAAAATGTAAACTTACCATGCTGTCCACAAACAACCTGCTGTCTGGGTGCCCCAGGGCTGGGGGTGAGCCATCAGTTCTCTGCCATCCTCTGCTCTAGGCAGTAGGCAGTAAGGGAGGTGTGGCCAAGACTGCCAGATGCCTATTCAGTATTCATTCTCCCCTTCCTCCTTAAATGTGGAATCCCAAGATAGTCAATGTGGCAACATGCCCTGCTAATGACCATATTTTCCAGCCTCCCTTGCTGACATATGACTCCCATGTGACTAAGTTCTGGCCAATGAGAGGCAAATGGCTGTGACTGGCTGTTATAGGAAAGGCTACAAAAAAGGGGTTGGACAGTTGGCAACTTTTCCCCATTCCTCCGGTTTTGTTCTTCAAACATTGAACTGATGGCTAGAGCTTTAGCAGCCATATTGGGCTAAGAGGCAGCCTTGAATATAGAAGCTTTATTAGTCTGCTTGGGCTGCCATGACAAAATAACACAGATTGAGTGTCTTAAACAGGCTTGAAGTCCAAAATCAATGTGCTGGCAGGTTTGGTTTCTTCTGAGGCCTCTCTCCTTTGATGATGACCACCTTCTTCCTCTGTCCTCACCTGCTCTTTTCTCTGTATCAGCACATCCCCGGTATCTCTTTGTGTATCCAAATTCCTCTTACAAAGGCATCGGTCAGATTGTATTAGGGCTCACCCTAACAGCCTCGTTTTAATTTAATCATCTCCGTAAGGGCCCTGTCTCCAAATACAGTCACACACAATTTAGCCCATAACAGAAGTTATGCACTAAAGATGCTGGAGCAGAAAGACAGAAGGTGCCTGGATCTCCGTTGCCTTCATGTAACCTCCATACAAGTCTGAACTATTTCTAGCCTTTTTTTTTCATGTGACTGCACCACCATTCAGGACGCACGGGGGTGACTTCTCCCTTTGTCAGCCTGAAAAATCTCTTTGTTATCATTCTAGTCCCAGCTTAAATGTAACCTCTTCTGGGAAACTTCTCTGACTTCTCCAGGCAGAATTCATCATAAGAGACATTAGTTCAAACTGTCGTAGTCCGTTCTCTGTTGCTGGCAGTGGAAGACGATGCCTAGCAGATTCACGAGGCTTCCTGGAAGAGGAGGGATTCAGCCCGGTGTGTGTTTTCCAGGGGTTTGAGGCGGAGGAGGGACATTATAATAGAATGTCAAGCGAGCTGTTATCAGAAGAAGCTAAATGGGAAAGCCAAGGGAGGACAACTCCTATAGCCAAGAAGATCGAGAACTTTCTTAAATGAAATTGAGAAATGTGTTCAGGGGGTTCCATCAAGATACAGCACCCCTGAGTTCTCTGCTGTAAGCTATTTTATGGCTGTCCAGTGAGACTTAGAGCTAGTCAGTTCAACCTCTCAGATTTATTATTGTTATTATTATTACTTTGGTTTATCTGTAATAACACCTGGCTTACCTCTCTTACAGTGTTTGGTGAAGATCAAATAAAAGAACAAATGTGAAAATGTTTTAAAAAATATGAATTATCTATACCAGTGTTTCTAAAGTCATTTGTTTACCTCCTTTGTGATATTTTGCCTTGTGTATCACCTGCATTGTGAGTTTTGGAAAAATTGGACTGTTCTAAACAATTGTTTATTAAAAAACACTTTTAATCAGAATCATAATAAAAAGTGACATAATAAGTAACAAAAATAAAAGCAATATAACGTTATTAAATGGTAGCCAGTTACTGGTAAGTGCTGAGGCTTGTTCTCTCTGTTAAAGAGGGAGACTGGATTAGTGAAAGTTGAAAGTTAAACTAGTACCAAGTGCAGACTTCAACCTTGACTAATCAGAAGAGCTAAAAAAAGAGAACAGGAAAAGGAAGAACTTTCTTGTGATTCAGTTAAATGCTATTTAACATCATAGCTACATGATACAGTCTCACTCTTAAAAAACATTGACGTATAAGAATATTTAGTTCTACAGAGAAGTTTCCCCATAGAAGAGGAAAAACCAATAGCCTGTGAATAATTGTGCCAGACCCTGTGTGAGCCCCTTTACTCTCCTGGGAACCTTACAATAGCCAGTTGAGATGGGTGTGACTGCCCTGTTTTCACTCAGGAAAACCAAGCCAGGGGGTTGTGTACCTTGACTTGATCACGTAGATGCCAAGAGAGGGAGTCATTCAGAGGCAGCGTGAACCCAGGTGTGCTGGCTCCAAAGCCCATGGACCCTCTCATACCGCTTTATAATTCCCTGATCTAGTCCTTCCTTATGATGTATGGAACTCAAGAAAAACAGTGCCCATTGTCTGCTTGTGAGATGCAGTCATCGGAAAGAGGCAATATAGTGTATTGGTTGAGAATATGGTCTCTGGAGCCAGACTGCCTGGATTCAAATTCGGGCTCTATCTCTTATTAGCTATGTGACCTTGGGCCAGTTATACAGCCTCTCTGTGCCTCATATTCCTGAGGGATAATAATAGTACCCATTTCATATGGTTGTTGTGAAGCTTAAATGAGTTGATAGTGTAAAGCATTTAAAATAGTGCTTCACATATTTTGCTCTATTCAAGTGCTAATATCATCCATGTTTTATGTTGTGGCTACCATGCTATGGCTTCAGATAGAGTGCTCCACACTTGGTTGGGAAGACAGCTTGCCAAGGCATCTCCTCTTTAAAGCAGCCTTCACATCTTTATTCCTTAGGCTGTAAATCAGAGGGTTCAGCATGGGGACGACCACAGTGTAGAAGACAGACACGACCTTGTTCTGCTCCATGGAAGTGCGGGAGCTTGGCTGAGCATACATGAAGGTGATGGTGCCATAGAAGAGGCAGATGATGGTGAGGTGGGAGGCACAGGTGGAGAGCGCTTTGCTCTGAGCCTCCAGGGAACGTATCCTGCAGATAGTCACCAAGATGTAGGCATAGGAGATCAGGATAATGGTGATGGTAAAGAGGATAATCAGGGCAGAAGATGAGAAGATGATGGCCTCAACCGCAGAAGTGTCCACACAGGCAAGTTGGAGCACAGGAGGGACATCACAGAAATAGTGATTAATGACATTGGGGCCACAGTAGGGCAGCTTAAAGATGTACCCAGTTAGCAAAGCTGAATTGGCAACAGAAGCTATATAGGTGGCCACTATCAGCTGGACACACAGACGTTGACACATAATGGTGTGGTAGAGGAGAGGGTGGCAGATGGCAGTGAATCGGTCGTAGGCCATTACGGCCAGGAGTAGAGACTCAGCAGTACCATGGAGAGTCATGAGGGCCATCTGGACCACACAGCCTGTGAAGGAGATGGACTGGCCTGAGGTGAGGAAGCTCTCTAGCAACTGGGGGGTGTTTGTCGTGGAGAAAGAGGAGTCTACGAAGGCAAGGACGCTCAGGAAGAAGTACATGGGTGTGTGGAGCTGTGGGTCTGTGTGGATCAGGATGATCATGCCCAGGTTTCCCATGAGGGTGACTGCATAGATGAACAGGAAGAGGACAAAGAAGGTGCCCTTGGGCCCTTCCGGCTCTGTGAGTCCCAGCAGGAGGAACCGGGTGACTTGGGTGCAGTTCTCCACCAAGCTGCACACGTCACTGCAAAGAGACCAAGTAAGACGTGCTTGTGTCCTCGAGGCAGACCCAGGCTCAGTGCCTGAAGCCCTTTTAATAGCCCCAGAATGGGCAGTGCTGGGGGGACTGGGGAGGGGACACTGGCATTTGTTGAATACCTACTGTGAGTCATGGGTTAACTCATTTCTTAAACAGCTATTGAAACTTCATACATATCTTGCCATTTAAATATCGTGCCTCTTTATATTGAGAGAGATTATCAACTTGCCCAAAGTAAGAGAGTTAGTACATAAGGAAAGTGGGATTAGAACTCAGTCCATTCTAATTATCATATGCTTATTTTATAGCTATAATCATTTTCTGTCTCCAAATTTCCTGTGTTGTGGGGAACTGGCATCATTAGTGGGTGTTGGAGGCCTGGTGTGTTGGCTCGGAGAGCAAATAAATGAAAAGATCAATTTGGACCATCTTTGGCACAAAGGATCCAACAGTGCCGGTGCCTGAGGCCAGGGACACAGGGAATCAGGCCTAATGTCATCAGAATCTAAGGTGACTCAGTACAGCAGTCATTTCTCCCAGTGTTGTGAGTTGAACTGTATCTCCCCAAAAGATGTATTGAAGTCCTAATCTCTGACAGCTGTTCATGGGACCTTATTCAGAAACCATCTTTGCAGAAGTAATCAAGTTAAGAGGCAGTCATACTCTACTAGGGTGGGCCCTTCATCCAATATGACTGGAGTCCCTATAAGAAGAGAGGATGAAGACACAGGGAGGAGATGCCATATGAAGATATAGACTCAGAGGGAAGGCAGCCATGTGAAGACAGAGGCAGAGATGGGAGTCATGCTGCCACAAACCAAGGAATGTCTGGGGCTTCCAGATCTAGAAGAAGCAAGGAAGGATCTTCCCCAAGAGGACTTATAGAGAGCGTGGCCCTGCCAATACCTTGATTTGGGGCTTCTAGCCTCCATAACCATGAGGGAATAAGTTTCTCTTATTTAAAGCCACCCAGTTTGTTGAACTTTGTTACAGCAGCCTGAGGACACTAATCCACCCAGCTGGGGTTACTCCTGGCTGTTGAGGCTGCTGTGCTTTCATGGAGGCCTCCTGATTTGTCAGGAGATTGGGCTTTCCTGATCTCTCTCTATTGACAGAGCTAATAATTCAGGGAGAGAAAATTTAAAAAATAAATTAAAACAAAGTCTGGGTTCACTAGTAACTACATTAGTTACTAGTTATTCACTAATAACTACAAAAAATTTTGTCAGGGAGAACAGGCAGCTACAGTAAATATGAAAACTCCAGCTCAACAAAACCATGGCCAAGGAGCAAAGGTCTTGTGTTTTAGCTAGAAACAACTAAGAGCAGTAGGACATGCCAGGTTTGTGGCATTGCGGTCCAGAATAAGCAGGGCACAGTTTTTAAGGCAGAATTGGAGGTGAGATCTCTAATCAAGGAGCACAGGGCAGAGAGTACACACACCTACCACCTTAAGCTCCCTAGAGGGGGCTGTCATGTTTGTACAAATTCTCTTCACTGTTGTCATGCTCCCCCCAGTTTTCCTCTTGGGATCCATCTATCTAGGTTTTCAAACAACCAAGGCTGCTATTCTGAGTGGAAGCTCTTTTGTGGGATACTGGCCAGGGTCTGCTCTGATAGGTTGGATGTCTGTTTTGGTTGGTTGAGTGTTGGTTCTGATTGTTTGGGTGCCTGTTCTGATTGGTTGGTGCCCATGGCATACTGGTTGTTAAATGTTTGGAATTCTGTATCATCTGAATGATGTTTGGAACAAAGGAGGAATAATTCAGGGCCTCTTTGGGCATGCCACGGTGCTAGAAATAGGTGGTCTCTAATCAAAGCCAGTAATATGGCTTTGCGCTATCAGCGTCTATTGACAACTCTGGGTCTCTTAAAATGTGAATAATACACGCAGATTTTACCTATGGAGAGTACCAGTGGGGACGCTTCTTCTCTACTTGTGATGTTTCCTTCCCTATGAAGGGACATCCATTGAGTAACACTCCTGTCCCCTCTTCTCCTGGAGGAGGGATGCCTTCTGTGATCAGTGAGTTTGGGATAAAGCATTGCGTGTGTGTAGTTACGCTCTGCCCTCTTCTTTGCCTGTTGGAAGCACAGGCTCTGCTGTGCTCCTCCCTAATCTAGATCTTAAAACTAGGTCATTAAATCTTCTATTTCTTGGGTTCAATTTTAAGAAGATGATTTACCTACAAGCGTAAACAATGCTCTGCCGTACCCAGTTTTATCAGTGATGCAGGTGGTATTTTGCGTTCTATCTGCTTTGCTTCTACCTCTTCTTTCTTAATTCGTTCAGAATTTGCATGGAGAAGAGGGATGCTCTTCATTTTGGTTCTTAAAGACCTCAGCAGAGAGAAAACAAGAATGAACCTAGTAGGGGCAGTTTGCTTGGTCTGTCTCATCAATAATTCCACAAGATGAGCTCCAGGTCTCTAGCAAACTGATATGGTTGAGTTAAGGGGGATTTGGTAATAACACTGGGTGTGATGGAAGCTTGGAAGATCCTAGATTCTCACTAATGATTCCTGGTTGAGAGAACAAGAGGAGAGCTTCCTCCATTGCCCCTGCTGAGACGTTGGTAAGGGGCTGCCATGGCAATGAGAATGCATTTGGGCAGAGTGTTGAAGTGTCCTGACATGACAGAAGAAAGGAGGCTTATGAAGTTCGGAAGAGGGGAGGCTTATGAAGGGGGAGGCCATCTCAAGATGGGAGATTCCCTGAGAATTTCTGAACATCTCCTATTCCCATGGATATCTTACAAAGCCACAGATGGGTTCCTGCTCTCTCTGACAGCTCTGCTCTTTCCTGGGCACAGGAAGGGAATTTGCCATTTTAGGCAATAAGTTTTATTTCTTGATATTTGGGTGTAAAGTACAGTGATCAGTAATTTGTAGTCTCAGCTGTTTTCATAAATAATTGCCATTTTTATAGAAAGAGTTTTAATGAATGGTTAAAAAAACTAGAGTTTTCAGACCACCAGGGTAGCCCAGGCGCTATTTCTTTGTGGCTTTTAAGAAATTAACCTTTATTAACCACTACTCATCATTGTTAACCAGAAGGCACGCTGCCCACCTTCTGGAGGATGGCCTTGACAGCAGAGTCCTATAAGTGGCGAGCTGTTGAAGAATTTTAAGGCGGATGGTGACAGGGTCAGACTAAGTTGTAGTCAAGAGAAGTTAGAGAGGAGGCGGGAACTACATTAGGCAATTGACCATAGCAGTCTTGGCTCGGGTAGTGTTATTTTATCGACTCACGAATAGTGAAGTCCCATTATTAATACTGGAGACACAATGGTGACTGAGGTAGACAAGATCTTCGCCCTCAGAGAGTTTAAGAACTGGAAAGATTAGGGAAATATTTAGGAGATGGATTTTTCTGTACTTTCTCATTAATTGGATGTGTAGGCTGGAGGAGGGTCAGGGATGACATCCAGGTGCCTGGTTTGGGTAACAGGGTGAATAGTGGTGTCATTCTCTCTAACAGGTAACAGGTTTGAGGAAAGATGTGGTGAGTTCCATTTTCAGTAGAGTGAGCTTGGGAGAGCAAAATACACAGGTCTGGGAGACAGATGGGTATGTTGTTTTGAAGCTTAGGAGAGAGTTCCGTGTAGAAGATGGAAGTTTGAGAATCATTGGATGTATTCAGCCACTCAGAATATGTTTATTGTGCATCTACTGTGTGCCAGGCAGTGTAGGAAGTGAGGATACAACGGTAAGGAGAAAACAAGAATGGTGCTCATTCTTGTGGAATTTAGAGTTGAGAGGGGTAGACAAGGGGTAGATTAATGAAATAATCATACAAGTTATTGAAAAGCTGCAATGGGAAAAATAGCTCTGAATTGGAGATAATGCTATGAGCTTAAATCTGTGACTCAGGGAGGTCAAGGAAGATTTTCCCTAAGAAGAGATTTCAATAGAAGAGAAGAGTGGAACAGCCTATACAAAGGCCCTGAGGTCTGAGAAAGCCTAGTGAGGAAGAGGAGCTGAGTAAAGGCCAGTGTGGGTAGACGACAAAGAGAGAGAGTGGTGTAAATTGAGAGAGGCAGGCAGGCAGTGTTCGTAACATTTACTGAGTGCTTGCTGTGTGTCAGGCATAGTTCAAAACACCTTTAATTGCATTTGATCCTCTCAACAACGTTATGAGATGTGCTACTGAGACCATTTTACATAAGAGGAAACTGAGGCACAAAGAAGTTAAGGAACTTGCCCAAAGACTCAGTAAGTGGTAGAGCTGGTAGTGAATTCAGGTGGTCAGGATCTAGAGCCTACATGATTATCCGGTACTCTACACCATGTTAAGAAATTTGTTTTCTGTAGGATGCCATTAAAGAATTTTTGCCAGGAGGATGAAGTAGTCATATTTGCTTTTTGATAAGATCACTCTGAATGCAGTTGTGGAGAAATGATTGGAGGAGGGTCAATGGATGGGGGAGATTTGTTGGGAGGATATTGAAGTCATCCAGAAGGGATTCATGAGATGGGGTAGTGGAGACAGATAGAGGTAAATGGATTTAGAGATGTCTGACTGTAAATGTCAGGGTTTGGCGATGGACTGAAGATGCCAGTGTGAAGAGGAGAGCAGTTATCAGGGTGAACTCCAAGGTCTCTGGCATACAAAATAAAGCTGGCTGGACAAGAGGCCCCAGGGTAGAACCCTAAGGAAATTAACTTCAAATCTACTGGACACTGCTTCAGAGCTCTGATTTTTTTCCCATTCACCTAGGTGCTGGGGCTGATGATCAGATGTGAAAAGTTTGAGCATGGTTTATGAGGAAGCTGATGGGGTTCAGGACAGGCTGCCCCAAGATGCGCCACTCTGGTATGCAGATTATTTTGAGCTGAAGACAATAAAGACTCAGACTCAGGAAGAACAGTCCACATTTTCCCCTAACTGCCTAAAAGAAATTTAAAGTAAAGGCCTGTCCCCAGGACAGGCCATCACCGCAGATAACTCTGGGTATCCAGTAGACTGGGAGGATACTTGCTAAATCCACTCTTATCAAAGTTCTACTTACCAAACGTTGGCTTTCCTATTTCCATGTGAGTTGCCTTCCTGCCCTTTGAAGGCCCAAATCACTATCCAAAATGTCCTCCTTGTCTATAGCTGAAGATACTTAAACAGGCAGCCTCGGCCAGTTGGCTGAGTTGCTCAGTTTCTCCTGAGTTTCTTCCATGTATACATGCTATTAAGCTTTGTTTGATTTTCTCCTGCTAACCTGCCTTTTTAATTATTTGACCAGCCATAAGAACCTTAAGGAAAAGGGGGAGGGGGATTCTCCCACTTCCCTGACAAAGGGAAGATAAAGGAGTCTAAACCTTTACTGGTAAGAGGATTCCACACCTTAACCCACTTACCTGTGGTTGAGCAAAGACCATCCATCCATGAGCGTTGTTCTTGGAGACCTCCTGTGTGTTTCTCTCCCCTTTACCTTGATTGCCTCCCAGCAGCTTTCTCAAGAGAACTTCTGCGGAGCAGCCGTGTGGCCAAGTGGTTAAGTTCACGCGCTCCGCTTCAGTGGCCTAGGGTTTCACTGGTTCGGATCCTGGGCGCCAACATGGCACTGCTCATCAGGCCATGCTGAGGCAGCATCCCACATGCCACAACTAGAAGGACCCACAGCTAGAATATACAACTGTGTACTGGGGGGCTTTGGGGAGAAGAAGAAGAAGATTGGCCACAGATGTTAGCTCAGGTGCCAATCTTTAAAAAAAAAAAAAAAAAAAGAGACCTTCTCAGATAGTCTAACAAAACTTTGAGATTCCTTATTGCTGGGAAGGCTCCTGTGTTAAGATTCACCTGGCTCTTTTCATCCTGACTCCTAGAGTTCAGAAACGTGCCAGTGGGAATTTGTGACTAATTTTCCCAGGAGCGGACCTGGAACCCGAGGTTGTCTTTAAGGGATGCTGGAGAGACCTTGGTGAGGGTTGTCTGGGGTCCCCTGAGGAGCAGGGAGTCTCCATCAAATGCCAGGACAGACCCTCTCTATTTACAGTGTTCGTCCCTTGTGGTTCTTCTTTTCAGGTTATTGAGACTTAAAAGGCTCTCAAGGCCAAGACGCACACAAGAGTACATGTCAAGATACTCCTCAGGTCTCCTAAGAAGTGGCTGAAAGTGCTAATGTTATCAGCAAATGTGTGGTCTTTAAGGGTCTAGACGTGGCTTCCTCAATTGTTATTTGCTTTAATCCTCAGAATGTTCCTGAGAAAGATGCTCGATGGTATTCTTATATATATATATATATACACACACACACACACACACACACACACACACTAGTGGGATTATACCATAACTGCTTTATTCACTTAACAATATTGAAAACACATCTCTCTGCTTCAAAAAAATGTAATTCTTTCCCCCCTCCAAAATAGCTTTATTGTCTTTGAAAAAATAACACATCCTAGTTGTAAAATATTTAAGCAACACAGAAAAGAACCTCTAAGAAAGTAAAATGTCATCTGAAATCCTACCACCACGGAAAATGGGAGTTGGTGAGCGTTCTGTAATTTTCCATAAAGAGAAGCATACTATACAAGCTGTCATTTACTTTCTTACTCAGCAAGATGTCATGGACATTTTCCCACATCAATCAATAAATAGCAGCCTACATCATTGTATTTAATGGCTGCATATTATTTTGTTGTGTGTGTGTGCCTTTATCTACTTAATTGGTCCCCATTGGTTGACAATGAGGTTTTTCTAAATTTTCACTGTTATAAATAACTCTCTAACAGACATCCCAAGGCATGGGACTGAGGACCAAGTCCAGCGAGAACAGAGTGTAGAGAGACTGCTTTCCCCAGGCCAGGAAGGAAGAAATTGGCTCTTTCCTTGGGGAGCCTGACACCCCGGAGTCCCATAGTCTTGGGGGAAATCACTGTGCAAAGTAAAGGGCCTTGTGAGGCAGATGACTTGTTTGTGTAAAAGAAATGCAGTCCCTAGACTACTGATCAGGGGGAGGGCCTCAGCAGATGAGAGACTGGATTGCCCAGGTTTCCTGCAGGTGAGAGGGGGTTTATTCACTTGGGAGAGACCTGACGGAAGCGAAACAAGGCTGTGTCCTCTGACCTTCCCCACTGCGTTCCAACCTGCACAAGTTGTCTGACATGTCCTTCTCACAACTGCCCCCTTCATTGTGTCAATTCCCTACTTATGAACATGCAGTAGCCCCCTTCAGCCTCTTTGGGGTAGATTTTATTATGATGCCTAAGAGTCAATGCTCCTCCATGGACTCTCAGATAAGAATTCTTATCTATTCTCTTTTCTCATTTAAATTAAGCTTGGCCACACGACTGGGTTTGGCCCTGAGAGTACGAATGGAAGTGGTTTGTGCCCTTCTGAGCATAGAAAACTTAGAAGCCATCCCATGGTCCCCTACCTCCCCTCATTCCCCCCTGCTGTGTCACCTCATGTCCAAGATACAGGGCTTTCTCTTATATCAGCCTGAGTCTTGGACTGAAAAGGAGCAGACTCACCACTGACTCACGATGGGATGTGAACATGAGTGAGAAATAAACTTTTTGCTCTTGTAAAACAATGAGATTTGCGTGGTGTTTGTTAATGTAACAGCCTTAGCTGCCGATATATTCTTTAAGGGCAAACGTCTTTTCTTGGATATGGCCCCAGCACTATCTCATCTATTATAACTCAGATCGTCCATGTCTCTCAGATAGGGTTCCTTCCTGTCTCCTCTGAGGGGCGGCTCCTGCTGCTTCTTCACTTACTGAGCCTGCCTCTAGCTAATTGGCCCAAGGCCATTCATTTTTGCTTTTTAATATGAGAAGGTTCTTGTTGCTAGTGGCAGGTTCTATATGACCCTCTTCTTGCAAACCTGATTCACAGGTGATGTGTTGCAATGAAAGAAAGTCTGGAACCAAATTCTTCCAAACTTAAAAATTCTGCCAAACTAAGTTGTTAGTAAGCGAGCACAGCAGTCAATAAACCCGCTGTTATTCAGCAGCAATCTCTTTCTCTCTCCTCAGGTACACTGACCAGCAAATCTTTCAGGAAAAGCTCAGTCAGAACTGAAATATTGATATTCTTATATACCAGTTAAATCAGCTGGCAGGATCCTCCAGGACCTAGAGAGATGCAGAACCAAAAATCTATGCTTTCTTTCTTTTTTAGGAAGATTAGCCCTGAGTTAACATCTGCTGCCAATCTTCCTCTTTTTGCTGAGGAAGACTGGCCCTGAGCTAACGTCTGTGTCCATCTTCCTCTACTTTATATGTGGGATGCCTGCCATAGCATGGCTTGACAAGTGGTGCAGAGGTCTGCACCTGGGATCTGAACCAGCAAACCCTGGGCTGCCAAAGTGGAAAGTGCGAACTCCACTGCTGCACCACTGGGCCAGCCCCTGTGCTTTCCTCTTACTTGCTAGTAAATGGGAAAGACAAGAATCTGCTGTGAGCCTTCAGTACTTGCTTGTATATGGTATTGTGATGGTTTTATTCTGAGTATTATATGTCCATGGTCTTGGATGATATGCTTTTGAAGAATATCCTGACAGTGAAACCTACATAAAGGCTACATAAGCAGCCAAATGGATGTCCTTTGTTGTCTTCACATCTCTTTTTGATCAAAGGTGGCTATATGTTAATAGGGCCAAGTGAAAGAAACCCAGAAAGCTGGAGTTGAAAGGATTCTTGTGGAACATCTAGTTTAAAACGTTTGGGAGTGGGAAAAGAGGCCTAGAGAGGGAAGGTGCTTGGCCAAAAATTATATACAGTGAAATCTGGGGCTGGAGACCTGGTCTTTCTAAATAGAAAATATTTCCTAAAATTACCCAGCACTGCCGTAGTACTGGACTGCTGTTCCCAGTTCCACTGGATGACCTGGATCCTTTTGGATGAAAGCTGATGATTCATTAACCATCCGGGGGACAGATAGACTATTTACACATGGCAATGAGCTCCTCTCCAGCTGAAATTATTTTCCTGTTAACTGTCTCTGCCCACTCTGTGGCAGGGTGGGAGAAATGCACAGCATCATAGCCCAAGTATAATTGATACCCCCTCAACACAAGGTTGACATAAGAGAAGCCATATTGTAGAAAAGAAACCATACTGTTACTTGAATTGACCTCTGACTAACTAGTCCAGATATGCTCTGTAGACTTTGTGGCCCCTCCCAGCTGCTTTAAGGTGATAAATTTGTTCTTTTGAATTCTCTAGGAATGTGATGACCCCCGGGCAGAGAGTCTATGGTGATAGCCGTCATCAGTGACAACTGAAAGATCTGGGTATAAGCCATTGCTCCATTCTCTGATGCATATCCATAAAACAAAAGACTACCAGGAACTGGGACCAGATATCTGCCCCCCGCCCCCGCCCCCCAGAAACCAGCCACCTCCGACACCTGGAGACCAGCTCTGTATATAACTGGCCTGTAGTCTTTGTTCTGTGAGATAGTTCTTTCTGACATGAGTTGGCCATCTTCCCTCTTGCTAGCAAGCTGTAATAAAGTCCTTTCTCTCCTACCACCTTGCCTCCTGACTATTGGCATGTCTTGTGGTGAGCAGGCAACCCCCCTTGGGCGGTAACATAACGTCATCAGAGGGAGGAAGTGAGGTGAAGTTCTGTTTACATGGGAACAGAATAGCATCTCATAGTGGTACTTTAAAATAATAAGTTGAACTTGACAATGGCAAGCATCTATAGCCACAGAGCTTAACCATTGGGACCGAGAACTGAGACTTCCTGTGGCAACATGACTTCACTAATTGTTCCAGGAAATTCAGGCCTAGGAAGATATGACTCTAAATCAATAAATAACTTCACTGTTTGCTTCATGAAATTCCTGCAAGCCAATTTATGGGAACAAATAGTTTGCTCCTTTAGGCAAACAGCTTTCCTATCAAGACAATAGATTATTCACCTGGGCAAACAATTTTCTCAACAAGCAATAGGTTATTTATCAAGATTTATTTTCAGGCCCTTCTCTCTCTGCATCTGCCAATCCCAAACCATAATGACCCAAACTTTGTCCAATCCTGATCTGCTCCCTGGCTTGAAAGATCCACCTAAAACTACTTGAGTCCAGACTCCCAAACCCTGTAAATATCTTCCACTGGTTTCCTCCTTTTTAGACAGTACTAAGATTCTGTATTTTCTCTTATTGCGCTACTACAGTAGGTCTAGTAAACTTAGCTTGGGTTGATGAACAGGTTTTCTGGTAGTCTTTTGAAGAGTTATCAGTTGACAATCTATTCTATACCCAGGGTTATTTGAGGGCATTTTGCTTCCTGTTTTTTTTAAGGACATTTTGCTTTTTGTTTTGGCCATTTTCATTTCTCTAATGATGATCATCAAAAAGAAAAGCGGAGTTATATTGCCTGTATTGTAACTCTAATGGAGTTTGCCTCATCAGTATATCTTCTATCAGTATATAAGCTCAATGGTGCTGCCAAGAGGGTTCAGATTTCATGTGAATGTCAGGACTGGAAGACATCTTACATAGGCCATCTTTTCTAAATACTTCCTTTTTCACAAGGAAAAATTGAGGTTCTGGGACAATCGACCCTTCTTTGACTTTAGGGAGAGATGCTAAAGTTGGCTACTTTAGGGGCTGGCCCAGTGGCGCAGCGGTTAACTTCACACATTCCACTTCTCCGCCAGGCGTTCACTGGTTTGGATTCAGGGTGTGGACATGGGCACTGCTTGGCAAAAGCCATGCTGTGGTAGGGGCTGGCCCCGTGGCCGAGTGGTTAAGTTCGCGCGCTCCGCTGCAGGCAGCCCAGTGTTTCGTTGGTTCGAATCCTGGGCGCGGACATGGCACTGCTCATCAAACCACGCTGAGGCAGCGTCCCACATGCCACAACTAGAAGGACCCACAAAGAAGAATATACAACTATGTACTGGGGGGCTTTGGGGAGAAAAGGGAAAAAAATAAAATCTTTAAAAAAAAAAAAAAAAAAAAAAAAGCCATGCTGTGGTAGGCGTCCCATGTATAAAGTAGAGGAAGGTGGGTATGGATGTTAGCTCAGGGCCAGACTTCCTCAGCTAAAAGAGGAGGATTGGCAGTAGTTAGCTCAGGGCTAATCTTCCTCAAAAATAAATAAATAAATAAATAAAGTTGGCTACTTTAAGCAACATCACTTCTTTTCCAAGTCCCCAATTTTTGATTCAATCAATGAATCACTGCTTGTCCACTCTCGAAACCAGCCTGGACTTGCCTTAGAAGAAAAAGTGGCTTAATTATTTGTTGTGACTCACAAAGAAAACTCCATGTTAGCATTAACATGCAATGCAGGAAGGGATAGAGGAAGAGGTAATTGGCTTAGGGAATTGGGGTCTTTCTCTTGTGGCAAGATCGGGGAGGGGGGAGGTACCAAGGCAGGGGCACCAGGAGCTTTTCATTTCCTAATTCTTTCTGCCCCGTCTATCCCATTTTATTTTTCCTGTTCCAAGCTGCTCTTCAGGTGCTCTGAAGAAACTGAAAACTCCTGGTTGGGTTCAAGACTCTATGGGATTAATAGAAAGGTGGGCCCTGGTGGAAATTATGGGAACAGCTCTTCAGATTTTTGGGAAATAGTAGAAATATAAACTCGTTGCATAATTTTGTGCAAAAACCCAAGTGGTTTTAGGCACTAGAGTAGAGCATAAGCTTTGGAATGAGCTGGACCTGGCTCTATCAGTTATGCACTGTAGATGGCCTTGGACTCTCAGTTTCCTCATATGCGGAATAGGCATAACCTACTCATAGAATTGTTGTGAGAGTTAAATGAAATAGTGTATACAACATGCTTCCCAGAATGCCCAGCCCATAATATATGTTGAATAATATTAGTTGCTAATTATCATAACTGGGAAAACACCTTCTTCAGGGAGCAGTAGTGTTTGATTAAAGTCCTGAGACTTGTAGAGTAATGACAACTGATGTTCTTTTTATC